>NW_018237067.1:0-11011 GCF_001263595.1 Phalaenopsis equestris | reverse complement strand
GGGGGATGAAAAACATTTTCAAAACTGGAATTTTATTTGTTCTCAAATGTACTACAAGTGAATTTGATTTTAAAAGAAAAATTGATTATGTATATGAAGTTATATTAGGGAATTAAAATTTGATTTTAGAAATGAGTAAGAAAATTTAGTTCAAATTTTAAGAAATGAAGAAAAACTTTAACTGCAAAAGTTTTAGTATAGAAAATGATTAATATAAGTGACTATCTTTAGTAAGAAAAATTTTATTTTTCAAGAATTAAGATAATTTAGAATTTTGTTATTAATACTTAATTTTCTTTTATTAAAATGATTTTTAAAACTATTATTATATCGATAACTAAAAGTATTATATCAAGACTTTACTTTAGGAAAGGAGAAGTGGAATTCAAAATCAATAAAGGACTATCTAGATATAGTAATCCTTGCCTGAAAAAGAAAAATAAAAAAGCAAAGAAAAAGATAAAGCAAAGAAAAGAAAAAGAAAAGAAAAAGAAAAGAAACGTAAGGGAGGAGAAGCTTGAGGATTAGTGCCTAATCAAAAATTGGTTCTACATTTGCTCTTTTTAAAGTATAAGATTTGATAAAATCTTAAGCTTATGAACTGAATATAGTAAGTAAAATTATTTTTAATAAAAATTTTTAAGTAGAGAAAATTAAAGAACTAAAATCTAAATTTAGAGAACTTACAATATTTCTGAATTAAATAGGAACTCATATTTTCATAGTTCTTAACATTAAAAATTTTCAAACTTTAAGTTGGTCTCATTTACTAATTATTTTTTCTACATTGTACTACTAAATTTCTAAATCTAAATTTTAGTAACTCCTAAAGAAACTCATATACATATTATACATATTTGGTTTTTAAAGATTGAAGTGCCACTTGAGGACAAATAATATTTTAAGTTTGGGGGATTTTGATACACCTAAAATATATAGTGTTCTTAGACACATTTTTATAACTATTTTTTAGATATTGCGCTTTAATGGAAGGTATTTTTATATTTTCCTTACAGATACAAGTAAGATTGTAAAAATGCTTAAAGGAGTGAAAAATGATGCTTAAAGGAGTGAAAAATTAAAGGAGTGAAAAATGATCAAATTTGCAGCAAAAAGGTGAAAAATTGTGCAAAAGAGTTTTGGCGCCTAAGCGCCAGATCTGACGCTGACGCGCCGGTTAAACAAAGAAGGCCATGCCTAAGTGCCAAGACCCCGTGCTTAAGCTCTAGTGGCAGTTACTAGAAGAGTCAAATCCGTTTTCACGAATTTTAAAGAGATTTTTGAGGCACCTATTGGCTTAATAGGTGGTTGTAACCACCATGGACTAAAATTTTTATGAAAGGATGCATCTCTTGGGCAAATACATCAAATCAAGACACATTTTGAAGAGATCCCAAGGAACCTCTTGGAAAATTATAAAATAAAGAAGAGAGGACTTAGACAAGAGTCCTGAAAATATTGGCAAGATTTGAAAGTTCTTTTCTGGGGAGTTAGTTCGGAGAGATTTTCAGGAACCACTTCTTATTTTACTTTATCCATTTTGTTATTTTGTTTTGAGTGATTGTAAAAGAGAAGAGATTCAAAGGAACTTCAAGAGTGTGTTGGAGGACTTGAGATAAGTTTTTATCTTTTTGTTTTAGCTACTTTTGGTTTTAATCGAGACTTGTTGTTGGTTTCACAATGATTTCTTCTTTTAAACTAAAGTGTGGTTTTGTTTATTTCATGGATTATGAGTAGTTTTCTTTAACTTTCTTCTTAAAATGATAAGTAATTAAGTTTTGGATGGAAGTTGTGGAGAGTATTGATCTTTAATGCTAAAAGAAGTTATGATGATTTAAATCCACCCACGTTACTTACTTCTTTATTTAGCCAATCCAGACGTTAAAATTTGTTGTGAGAACATGTAAGAACAAGGCTGCTATTGTATCAGTTAACAATTGGAAAGAATCACAAAGGTTGTATGAATGAGAATGTAGTTCATATGATTGAGTGCAAATAAATAGGGAAATATTCAAACTTTAAATTTTTAAAGTGACAAGTTAAAGCCCCCAACTTGGTTTCATGTTTTATGTTCTTATACGAGAATTTTAGCCCCTAGGTGGAGGGCATCAAGGGAACTCTAGAATGAAAGCTAGTATCTTCCCTGCCTAGCCGGTCTTTAGAACTATTCAAACTTTAAATTAGCCAATATTCTTTATAGCATATCTAGTAAAGATAAAGAATATTATTGCTCTTATTTGACACAACACAATTTGCATACTTTCACAATATAATTCTTATACTTATTACAGATTCATGATAAGAAGAAAGATATTTCCGTATTAAATACTTTTCTTCTACAAAAACTTTAGTTATCTTTTTAAATTATTATTGTTTCATTAAAATATCAAAAATACCAAAAGTATTTATATTTTAAATTCCTACAAAAATAATTTTTAGTTTAAGTAATTGTCTTTTTAAAAATAGAAAAACTTTCTAAAAAGTGCATACTGCATAATCTTCCCTGTGGGTTCGATATTCAAGTCTTAATTAAAAAGTCATATATTACTTGATAACGATACGTATACTTGCGTAGTATCCCAATATAAAAAATATATATAAATTAAAAAGTTAAATTCATATTTTTCTTCAGAATCAATTTTTTTGTTTTGTTGCAAAATAAAGAAATATAAGTGAAAAATACCATCAGAACTATTTTTTTACTGTGTATAAGTATTAAGTATTCAGTGATTAAGTTTTTGGCACCATTGTCGGGGATTAAAATCATTCAGGGATTAAAATCATCAAGTAGTAGTGTCGAATTCATAAATCCTTTCACACACAAAATATCAGGATCAACATCTCCTCAAGCTTCTCCTCACTTTCTTTTCTTTTCTTTTTTTTTCTTTTCCTTCTTTTTTCTTTTCTTTTAGGATCTTTTCAATCCATTCTTTTCTTTTTCTTTTTTTCAAGTGAAGATTACTATATCTGGATAGCCTTTAATTATTTTGAACTTCACTATCCTCTTCTTAAAGTCAAAACTCTTTACCTTAATTTACTTTATAAATTCAAATTAGTTTATGATTTTTCATAAAGTCTCATTCCTTTCCTTATACATGAAACTCTAGAATTCTTAACACTTAAAAGATACAATTTCCTTTAAATAGAAAAGAACAGTCTTATCATATCATACCAAATATCTTCAACTTTAGAATTGACCTCAATATTAGAAACACTTTACCTAAATTTACTATAATACTAATAAATAGAAGTATAGTCATTTAAAGTTAAATCTTAATACCTTAGGCCATGTTAAATAAAATTTTAAAAATATAGTTACTTAAGGATAAATTTAAGGATAAATATAGTTACTTAAGGATAAATAAAATTTAGTTTACTCCTTTTCAAAATAAATTTTTCTTTCCCCCAAACTTAAGTTTTTAAATTACTTTAAAAATATTTTTGATATAAAATTTAATAGGTGAATGAAAATAGTAAATGCATGAAAATAAAAAATGAAAATAAATGAAAATAAAAAATAACATGTAGAGGATTTCTGACTATGAAACTGGGCTCTAGTTTATTACAAGTACTAACTTTAAAACTACATACAGGCTTTAAAGCATTAAATAAAATATAATATATTCTAGAGAACTTGGTGAGATTTAAAAACATAAATAAAATAACTAAAAAAGTAAAGTAATACTAAAAATGCAGAAAAAAATGAAATTCCACAATAACGATTATAGATTTAATTCACAACCAAACATAATAAAGTCTTTTACTACTATAAGTTTCAAATAAAAGTACATCCTAATACAAACACAAACAACAAAAAGACATCAAAATGACTAAACAAGACTCGTAAAAAATCAATCTTCATCTCCTTCCTCTTCATCATCAGATTCTTCTTCTTCTTCTTCTTCTTCTTCTTCTTCTTCTTCTTCTTCTTCTTCTTCTTCTTCTTCTTCTTCTTCTTCTTCTTCTTCTTCTTCTTCTTCTTCTTCTTCATGGATGGGAGCATAGGGAGTGAAACTGAGGCAAGTAGGAAAGTCCACATTAAGTTCACCCCTAAGGCGTCTTACCATGGCATTTTCAAATTCAATATCATGTTGAATCTCCTCTGCTGATATTCATCATTATATGCATTCCTTGCTCCTATCTCTCTGAATTGAGTTTGAATATATACTATATCCATAATACTTTCAAGTGATACATATCTAGAAGTAGATGCCCCTACAGAGCCTATCCTTTCTTCCACTTTAAGAATCAATAAATGATTCTACTCTCTGAATCATATGTCTCTCGATCAGATTTTGTGACTGCAATCTCTCCTCATTTCTATGGGATTCTACTCCTGATTTTTTACATAGAGTGAAAATCAAGGCAGGGTACCCTAATCCTCCAACTGTATAACTACCAACAATACTTCAAGCATGCCGAACTATAATTCCACCCACATCTTTTGCCTTCATGTTTAGATCGCAATAGTTGAGTACAACTCTATCTTTAGTAACATCGGCCAAATGATTTGTTGGCAACAATTTGGCAGAAATAAAGTGGTGTCATATTTTTGACTAAATAGTCAACATAAGAGCAAGGAAGTTAACTATCTCGTTATTTTTAATCTTCCATTCCCCTCTTTCATTAGTCAAAAATGCAATCACTCCCTCCAGTGCTGACTTAATCATCTCAACTATGACATATTAATCAAAAAATAGACCCCTCAAACCATAAAAAGTATTGATCTGATCAGCAGTAAACTCAACTTGTTTACCTCTAACAAGGATTTGATCATCAACGGTTAATCATTAGGTTTGCATAAAACTCCCAAACCATCTGGACAATTGCTACGACAGTGAAGTAGCAGAATCTTTCCCAATTCCAGGCAAGAATCACTCTTTCGACCTCGCTACCTGGGTTTGGAAACACCCGCTCTTGGATCGTTCTCTTGATCTCCATCTGAGTATTGTAACTATGTTGGGCTTTGAAAATAACAAATATTTGTTCATTTAAGTCTTCAGATGGCTTTCCTCTCTTAACTAGGGGAGTCATTTGAAAATTCTATGAAAATCCAAATATCATCTAAATAAATTACTGAATCAAAATTCTAACTCCTCAAGCAAAGTTATTTGGTAAGAAACTTTTCACCATGATTTTTCATCAAGTTTATTTTTCATGAAAAATTCCAAATTTCGGATTTCCCAAAATTCATGGTGGAAATAAAAAATTTCTAAGTTAAAGTGAAGCTCTTACCAACAGAGGTTGAAATCTACAGTTTTTATCCTTTGTATCCTTCTCTATTGCCCACAGATTGATGCCCTATACCAAGGTCTTGAGGTAAAAGATGACTTAAGCAGTGAAAATGCAGTGTGGTTTCATGGTTTTTTAGCAATATAACACGTAAAGACCTTTAGCACATCATGCACCAGTTTTGCGCATCATGCGCTAAGGCTCTGTAATTTGGCGCATGATGCGCTAAAGCTCAAATTTTTATGATTTCAATTTCTGTGGAAATCTGCTCAGTACCGCTTTAAGTTAACCTCTATTTAACTCAAATAAATCATTCTAATCATATATAAACATCAAACTAACACCAAAATTTTGGCAAACAACACAGCATTCACATTTATACATAAAATTCTCGCTGTTAAAAACTAATATTTTTCAAGCAAACAAACATCAAATTCAGTGTTCTAAAGCAAACTAACATCCTAACACTAAAATCTAAATATCAAAATTCACATCAAAATTAAATTCAAAACATAAACATAGATTGTGTTCATTAGAAAGGAAATGCAATCCAACACAACAAACTAAAACAAACAGTACTACACAAAACATTTCGTGCATAAATTAAGTTTAAACATCATCTTTACTATTGTCCTCTTGGATATCTCTTATCGATTGGTAGTGCACATACAGATTGTGGAAGGGTCAAAATGGAAATTCATCAGTTGAATTTTCCTCCTCAATCCAAGCATATTTTTTGAAATTACGTATCTTAAATACACTTTTTATGTTCAAAATGTTCCTTCAGTCTCTAATCTAGATGATTCAGCATTTCATAAATATTCCATATCACGTGCATGTGATTCTACACATCTTTTTCTATCTTCTTGATCCTCTTTGAAAGTACACTCGAGTTGCAGTACGGCTGAACAAGTGGTGAATTTTGAGATCATTGATCCATCAGTACTCTTATATCATTTTCATCTCCCATCCCAATACAGTTACAGTAGACTTTAGGAGCCATCGGCTTCCAAGGAAGTAGCACTTTTTCCCAACTTTCATAAGGTACTTGCAATTGAATGCATAGAAGGAAAATAGTAGATGGATGTCGCAGTCTAGTTACAGTTCCATTCACAATCAAACCCAAAACGAATTTCACAAAAATAGCTCCAACATCAATAGGATTTCCAGTTTGAATTTAGTAATGTAGAATGACACTCTCCTTAGTGACCCTACTAATTTTCATGGTAGATAGTAATTTCAATCCAATGAATAAATGCCATGCTTTTGAAATTATATTTAAAAATGATGAACTAAGACTTACATTTCCATCATATCTGGTCTCCCAATTAGCATCTTCATTCGTAAGGTAACGATAGAGTTCATTCAAATTCTCTTTTTGTTATCTTCCAATCATATCATTTTTTCATCTTTTTCTTATAAATCCTTACATTATCGTAAGATTAATTTCTGATTTTCTCAAGTTCATTCAATTGAAATAATCTTTTCTCACCAGCTTCTTTAAAATTGAAATTGAATACTTTTATAGCCCAATAAGGTTTATGTTCCAATTCAACTGACAAGTGACAAATCTTCCCAAAAATTAGACTATAAGGGGACATTCCTATAGGTGCTTTATAGGTTGTCTAATATGCCCATAATGCAGTATCTAATCTTGTAGTCCAATTAGTTTTACTAGGATTAACACTCTTTTCCATAATTCTCTCAATTTCATGATTAGATATTCTTACTAAACAGTTTGTTTGGGGATGATAAGTAGCTGCAAATTTATGCACTATATTATATATTTTCACCAATCTTGCAATTGTTGCATTTTTAAAATGAGATCCTCCATCGGTAATGATTACTCTCAGAATTACATATCTTTAAAAGTTTTTTTAATTAAAAATTTTGAAGCACTATGAGCATCACATCAAGGTAAAGTGATTGCTTCAATCCATTTTGAAACTTAATCCACTGTATTTAATATGTATATATTTTTGAATGAGGGTATAAATGGTCCCATAAAATGCAATCCCCATCCATCAAAAATTTCAATTTTCGAATTAAAATTTAGAGGCATTTCATTTCTTCTTGAAATATTACCTACTCTCTAGCACCGATCACTTGTTTTGATATATATATTAACATCTCTAAATAGAGTAGGTCAATAAAATCCAGATTATAAAATTTTGTGAACTCTTCTATCATTCCCAAAATATCCTCCAAATTCAAAGTCATGGCATTTTTGAATAATCCCTTGAATTTCTTCAAAAAGCACACATTAAATGTCCTCCAAACTCAGAATGACATTTTTGAATAATTTCATGAATTTCTTTATAAGGCGCACATCATCTCATCATTAAATCTTTACATTGCTTATATAAATAATGATCATCCTAAAAATATGATTTTGCATCATGAAAGAATTTCTTTTCATGCTATTTTGTTAATCCATATGGTAAAATACCACAAATAATATAATTTACAATATTAGCATACCAAGAGATTTCCCATCTTTTTACAGCATAAAGTGGTTCATCAGGAAAAGTTTCATTAATCACTTTTTCTATATCAAGTATTTCTTCATTTTCTAGCCTCGATAGATGATCAGTAATTTGATTATCAATCCCTTTCCTATCGACTACTACAAAAATCAAACTCTTGCATCAGAAGTACCCATCTAATTAATCTTGGTTTAGCATCCTTCTTTTGCATCAAATATTTAATAGTTGAATTGTTAGTATGCACAACAAATTTAGCTCCAACCAGATATGATCTAAACTTATCAAAAGCATACACAATAGCTAATAACTCTCTTTCAGTGGTGGTGTAATTAATTTGAGCATCATTAAGAGTCTTACTAGCATAGTATATAACTTTAAAAATCTTATCATATCTTTACTCTAAAACAGCTTCAATTGCATAATCACTAGCATCACACAATAATTTAAAAGGTTTCTCCCAATCTAGTGAAACAATTGTTTAATATCTAACCATTTCAAAATTTATTTCTTCACTACTTCTTTCATCATAGGATTTAATCTCCTTTAAGGTTCAGCTTTTGGTTCATGTTCATCTTCTAATAAGATTTTATGCATACAAATTGAAGGATTGATTCCTTTAATATCTGCTAATGTCCATTCAAAGGCTTTCTTATATCTTTTTAATTTTTCCAACAATTGTTGTTCTTGCATATCAGTTAATTCTGAGGATACTATAACAGGTAATGTAGATAAAGGTAATGTAGATATATAACAGGTAATGTAGATAAATCTCCTAAAAATGCATACCTTAAATGTGTAGGAAGTGTTTTCAGTTCTTCTTAATAAATGAAATCAAATTCTTATTGCTTTCTGCAGGATCCAACATTTCAAATCTTCCCTGAACATAAGCCATATCCTCTTTACTTACTTCCATAGATTCATCTTGAATTCTATCCTCATCTTGATATTCCATATATTACTTTTTAAATTCCCTCTCAAAAGTTTTCTTGAAATATTCATGGCTTAAATATTCATTAATATCTATTTTGAAGCATTCAATCTCTTGCTCTTTTGCAGGGTATCTCATTGATTTTGCAATATTAAATGTAACATCTTGATCACTAACTCTCATAGTTAGTTCTCCTTTATGCACACCTATCAATGCTCTTCCAGTGGCTAGGAATGGTCTTGCTAAAATTATAGTAATTTCTTAATCTTCCTCCATATATAATACAATAAAGTCCACAGGAAAGATAAACTTATCGACTTTTACCAAGACATCTTCTATAACTCCTTTAGGATAGGTAATCGAATGATCAGCTAACTGTAGAGTTATAGTTATAGGTGAAATATCTCCTAAGCCCAACCTTCTAAAAATTGATAATGACATAAGATTAATATTGGCTCCTAAATCATAAAAAGCTTTTCCATCAATAGCATAAGGAGTTGTTAAACTTCCAGGATCTTTAAGTTTTTCAAGAAGTTTTTTCTGAATTATAGCGCTACACTCTTCGTTGAGTGTAATAGTCTCATTATCTACAAACTTCCTTTTCTTATTAAGTATATCCTTCTTGAACTTCACATAGCTTGGCATTTGTTCCAAAGCTTTAACAAATGGAATGTTTATCGTTAATTTCCTCAGAATTTCCAAAAATTTCAAAAATTGATTATCTCTATGTTTCTGCTTCAATCTTTGAGAAAAAGAAGGTGGTAGTTTTTCTATAGTGATTTTTATTGGCTTAATAGGACATTTTACTTCAACATAAAAATCTTCACCAGATTTTTCATTTTCCACCTCATCTTTTTCAACTTCAACTTCTTGTTGAACTCTATTTTCTATTTCTTTTCCATTTCTCAATTGAATAGCTTTAGTTTGCTCTTTATTATGATCTTTAGGATTTACTTCAACATGAAATGGTCTTGGAGGTCTATTGCTAAGTGCAGTAGCAATACATCCTAATTGACTTTCCATGCTTTTGATAATAGCTCCTTGACTTTGTAATTAGCTATTGATCCCTCTAAATACTGTTAAAATGCAAAGTACAACAATAATTCAAATTATATTTCACTTATATTTCCTTACTTTACAACAAAACTAAAAACTTTATGCTAAAAAAAAATAAGAATTTAACTTTTAATTTATATATATTGGGATACTACGCAAGTATACGTATCGTTATCAAGTAATAAAGAACTTTTTGATTAAGACCTGAATATCAAACCCATAGGGAATTTATACAATATGCATTTTTAGAAAACTTTCTATTTTTAAAAAGAACATTACTTAAACTGAATATATTTTGAAATAATAAAAATTCAAATATTTTTGGTATTTTTGATATTTTAACAAATTAGTAACAAATTAAAAAGATAACTAGAGTTTTGTAGATGAAAAGCACCTAATAAGAAAAATATCTTTCTTCTAATCATGAATCAGTAATAAGTATAGGAATTACGTTATGGAATTATGCAAATTGTGTTGTGCCAAAGAGGAGCAATAAAATTCTTTACCCTTACTAGATATGCTATAAAGAACATTGGCTAATTTAAAGTCTGAATAGTTCTGAAGACCCGCTAGGTAGGGAAGATACTAGCTCTCACTTTAGAGTTCCCTCGATTCCCTCCACCTGAGGGCTAACATCTCGTATCAGAACCTAAAGTAATAAACCAATCTGGGGCCTTTAACCTGTCACTTTAAAGTCCTCTAACTCTACACCCTTCAATGAATATTTCCCTATTTATTTGCACTCTATCATATGAACTACATTCTTATTCATACAACCTCATGTGATTCTTTCCAATTGTTGAATGAGACAATACCATCCCGGTTCTTACATGTTCTCACAACAAATTTTAACATTAGGATTGGTCAAATTAAGAAGTAAATGAAGTACATGGATTTAAATCATGACAACTTCTTCTAACATTAAATATCAATAATCTCCATAATTTCCATCAAAAACTTAATTATTTATCACTTTAAGAAGAAAGATAAAGAAAACTACTCAGAATCCATGGAGAAAATAAAAACACACTTTAGTTTAAAAGTAGAAATCATTGTCAAACCAATAGTAAGTCTCAATTCAAACCAAAACTAGTCTCAAAACAAAAAGATAAAAATTTATCTCAAGTTCTCCACCAAACTCTTGAAGTTCCTTTAAATCTCTTCTCTTTACAATCACTCCAAATAAAATAACAAAAAAGAGAAAATAAAAATAAAAGCGGTGCCTGAAAATCTCTCCGAACTAACTCCCCAAACGAGAACTTTCCAATACTTTCAGGACTCCTTTCAAACTCCTCTCTTCTTTCTTTTA
>NW_018237066.1:0-228 GCF_001263595.1 Phalaenopsis equestris | reverse complement strand
TTTTGCCTTGAATGACTCGGTTTTAGCTTCCCTTGGGAGCTCAAGCTCAGTTTTACTTGCTTTGGCCCTTACCCGAGAACTGGTTTGGAGAAGGGGCTTGATTTCGTTTGTTCTGGCTCTTACCCGTGAGACATATTGAGGGGGGTTGTTTAATTTGATTTGGTCCTTCTTGTTGGGTTCGAGTTACTTGGAGGATTGTTGGTGGATCAAATTTATCATCCAAAAATT
>NW_018237065.1:0-671 GCF_001263595.1 Phalaenopsis equestris | reverse complement strand
TCTAGAAACGGGGTCTGCACCACCTTTGGTGCCGTCAAAGCTGGTCTGGCACCGTCGATGCTGAGTAAAAATCTCTAGCCTTAAGTTGTTTTGCGCCGTTGGCACTGACCTTGGCACTGTCGACGTTGAGAATTTCTTCAAAAACGTAATTTTGACTCCAAATTTCATCTTTTTTGCTTTATTTTTTACTTTAAGCCCAAAAAATCAACAACTTAATTAACAACTTAAAAGAAAAAATCAAAATACCTTTCATTAAAGTGCAATATCACCAAAAATGAGTATAAAATATGGGTCTAGAAATGCATATATTTTCAGTGTATCAATAATCCAAAGAGCATTCACTGAAAAGCAAAAGTTCCATAAGAATTAATAAACATTATTTTCTCTTGATTCTCTAGAGCAGTAGGCATTTGATGATAACCGGGATACTCATCTTGAAAATGAAATTATCTATGCCCAACCAGACTATCCAACATCTGGTCCAAAAAGGGTGAAGGAAAATTATCCTTTCTAGTAGCAGATCTGCAGATCAAGTGACTTGTCTTGTTGATATTAATTCATTATTTTCATTTGTTACAACAGCCACACTTCCTTTCTTTGGAACATAGTGAATTGGACTCACCCAAGCATTATTTGAAAAAGGATATATTATTTCAGCATCTAACTATTTT
>NW_018237064.1:0-259 GCF_001263595.1 Phalaenopsis equestris | reverse complement strand
TTCAAGGATGTTTGATATAATTATATTTATTTCTCCAATCCTCATTTAGTTAGATTTGATTTAGCCTAAGTCACCACTAAGCCCTTAAGACCTAGGTGAGTGTCTTAATTAGTTTTGAAAAAGGGTTAAACTTTAAGTGGTCATGATTCATGATTTGGATTTTATTTGAAAATCAAGACAGGGGTATTAAATTGATTAATTATTGGCTTCAAAAGTCATACCCCTAAGTCCAGGATAATTTAATTTTAATAAACTTCCA
>NW_018237063.1:0-4491 GCF_001263595.1 Phalaenopsis equestris | reverse complement strand
ATATATATATATATATATGATTTGCAAGTACTGAAGTTTCAGGAGGAGGAATGAGAAGACTCGTCAGGTACACATTTAAATTAATGCATTTTTATACAAACTTGTATGCTAAACAACGATGTTACCCTGCATGAAAACCAAAACGGCTAGGATAGCCACAAAACCAAAACTAAAACCCAAAACCAAATCTAAAATCAGCCAAGATAAAATTCTCCGCCACAACATTCAAAATATAAGACCTCAAAATTTAATCACAAACATCACAAAATAATAATTGCAACTAAATTAAGGCATCTCTATCGGATGATCGGGAATCCCTCAGAGCAAGTAACCTACGGTTGCTAACGAGATTTCTCACGGTCTAAATGAAAGTATGGAACTCATTGAGTTGAGTTTAGTAAATGCATTTGGACTAAGTGAATCCGAATGAAAATAGTGGTGTCGGAACGAGGGAACAGTGGGATCCTAACCAGTGTCGCTCTAATCAACTTTAATATGTCCCATAATACTTAAATGACCATAACCTTAGGGTCATCTGATTTGACGTTATAAAATGACACAATATAAAACCTAAACTTGCCGCAACGAGGAGCTTGAAGCTAGCATTGTGGGCAGCACAACCATCTTCAACAGCAAAACATGTCTTCACCAGCTATACCATTCTTTAGAATTAAATAACAAATCCATAGGAATTCGAGGTTATTTGCTTATGAAACATAAATAATCAATTTATATTTAGGCATTTGTATAGCTCTACTGTACAACTTAAGCCCTAACCTGCTTTAGAATTTCAAGGTTTTCGTCCTAAATTCTCACATCTTATAGGCTATTTGTGTGATCGTTTCACACGAATATATGCCCTAATTAATAAAATTGGCTGGATGAAACATTCAATAATTCTAATCTCTAAAATTAAAGCCAAACCATAAGATAGCATGGGAAGTCACCGAGGTTCTCCTCCGGATCTATGACATCCCCTAGTTCTTCCTCCTTTGGATTCCAAAATAAAATGTTCCAAACTTGAGTTATTCCCCTTTCACACCTCTTTGTCTAATTTTGTTGAAACGTCCTAATCTTTTGACCTCTTTGAAGATAATATCCCCTAATTTTTATCGAGAATCTTCTTAGGTGACTTCGGTTATCTAGGATGTAACTAACTATAGGGGCTTGCCCTTATAGGAAGTTTTTCTGAACCCAGCTTAATATAAACCCTATTTAACTCTTCGTATTAAATAGGGGAATTTGTCGTTTACATAAAATGGTTTTGCATACTTAAACAGATGTCATACAATCTTTAATTTATTTAATCGAGTCTTCACCAGTAAGTAATGTATCTATCCCTCGGGATAGGTGAGGTATTATGCTCGTTCATTAAGCTATTGGGGATATGAGATTGGTTTGGTCTTGTATTTTCAAAAATTTAAAATATTATTTTTTTCTAAATTATATGTGTATAAAATTAAACTAAAATGGGTGTTGGGATATCCATCTTAGCAGTCAACAACTTAGAGGGTCTGTTTGGCGCAGCTGTTGATTATTAATAATCTGCTGATAAGCAGATTATTCTGATAATCTGATAATCTGCAGATTATCAGAATAATCTGTCTTGTTGTTTGGGGCAGCTTATTCAAGATGGCTTATTGATGATTAAATGACATTCATGCCCCTTTGTAATAGAACTGTTTGGGGTAGCTTATTCAGAAGAGCTTACTGATAGTACTGGATCATATGCAGAAACATGAAATCATCACAGATCATAAGTAGAAGATGTCATACATTTCTCACACCCTCATGAGTACCAAGAGAACTAAAAAAAGTACAAATACGAGTACAACTACAATCAGAAATATTAAAATGTTTAATTTCAAACTCGGCTACGTCTGTCCTCATCTGCTCTGTCAAAGTGATAAAACACCGGATTCCCATGCTGTCATATGAGGGACTGTCAGCCCACCGGAAGAACCCACAACGAGCTGAAAAACTCTTGGCACAACCGTAGAACTGCCTCCCAAAGCTATGAGACTGACGCGATGTGAGCAACGGAGCCGGTAGACCACAATAACACAAAAAACCTCTGTCTATACCTGATATCCTAGAAATCATGTTTCTATAACTGTGAAAAAAAAAATTGTTAGTACTTATACCTCTGTCTGTACCTGATATCCTAGAAGTCATGTTTCTATAACTGTGAAAAAAAAATTTATTAGTACTTATCCAAATAAAAGTAAATTTGACATTAATGTTAATGTAGGAACAGAGAAAAGACTTGCTGGATTAGCTATCATATATAGCATCTGCTATAGACTCCCTCAGAGCAGCCATCTCAACTGCACCCTCACCATCCTGAGTTTCATATTCAATCGAGTCCATCTCATTATCAGCTAGAGATCCTGAAGGTTCTAGAGTATCAATAATTTCATCATCATCACTGATATTGAAGTCCGTATCTGAATGAGAGGGGTGACGTCGGATGAAGTTGTGAAGTGTCATGGTGGCCAACACAATATACACTTGTTTAGGAAATGAATAGGATGGCATATCACGTAAAATTACCCATTTCTTCTTCCACACCCCGAAAGTTCTTTCAATAACCCCCCGTAAAGCGAAGTGTCGCTTGTTAAACATTTCTTTTTTGCCAAGAATATTACCATTTGCTCGCTCAAAATCAGGAATATGTTATTTTGTGTCTGGATATGGCTTCAGGTAGCCTCTTAACATCGGATATCCAGCGTCTACCAAATAATACTTTCCTGTTATTAAAGACAGTACCAATTAAAAATAATTAATGTAATTTTCGCGAGGTTTTAAGTAAAATGAACAAACCTGGAGGTGGGTGACGGAAACACTGTGTTCTATTCCTAGTTGCATAGGAGAAAAGGAGAAAAGGCGACTATCATAGCATCGATCGTCCTTTTAATTGGATCCCATCCCAACCCGGTAGAGCCACGTTTCAACTCTTTCCATAATTTCCATTTTTTTTTCAATTGGTCCCATTTGTTTTTGAATTTAAGCTTGTCGTAATCCCTACCAGTTAATTCTTTAAATCTCCGAGCTATATTACTCCAACCTTCTTTATTAAAATATGTTGTTGGCCTATTCCCCAGTTTAGTTTCTTTAATGCATAGGTCACAAAAAATATTTGTAACTTCTTTAAAATAAGCACTATTGAAATTTTTGTACTATTTGGAACCTTCAGTTCTACCTGAAAGAACAAATACAATTCAGTTCTACCTGAAAGAACAAATACAATTCAGCTTATTTAAGGCAAAAAACAGTTCAGTTCTACCTTCAGTTGCCTTAGACATTTTCGTACTATTGGAACAAATTTAAAATAAGCACTATTGAAAGCAACCAACTTTTAAACAACAAATAGTTGAAAAATAAAAAACCAGAACCAACATAATATCCAATGTATGAATAAAGAAAAAAGACATGAACACGAGAGATTTTAATGTGGTTCGGTCGGAGACCTACGTCCACAAAAGGCAACCCACGTAAATTTTATTAACGAAATCGAAAAATTACATATATGTGCTACCAAAAAAGAACAAATACAAGTAGAACTATAATTCTCACATCAGCAAATACAAGTAGAACTATAACATTGAACTATAGCCAAATCCAAGGTGAAGTTCCAACTTTCAAGAGATAATCTGGGCCAACTTCTTTTGAACACATCAGCAAAGGACTAAAGCCACAATGTGTTAAACTAATTCAAAAAATTGCACGAGGGAGAACCACTGAAACAGTAACTTCCAACAGAAGCTCACGAAAACCAGCACAAACAGAGCTGTTAGCAAATGTCAAGATATGTATTGGAATGTAGGCCATGAGTGGCATGATGATCATAGAATGTGGCCATTAGATTCAAAATCTAAAACAGCACAAACAGAAGCTTGCAAAACATGTATATAGATTCAAAATCAAAGAACGAAGACCCGAGCCAACAATGTACAAAAAACCTTGCAACAAATGTACAAAAACTGTATATAGATTCAAAATCTATCTATCTATCTATCTATATATATATATATATATATATCGCTATATATATATATTGTTGTGATATAAGTAGAAGAAAAAACGCTCAGATAAAACTCTCAGTAAAAATGCTCAAATGAAATCCTCCACTTAACACGAACTGCACAATCTTCCTCTCACTCTCACAGTCAATTCACTCACTCATACTTCACACACACACACACTTTAAATCCTTCCCCTAACATAACTCCACCCCATATATTATGCTCCATCATGTGTAAATATACATCTTAAACCATCAAATCCAGCCCTGTAGGGACCAAAACCGAAATCCAGCCCTGTAGGGACCAAAACCGAGCCAACAAATGTACAAATAACTTTCAGCATTTATTTAGAGAGCCATAAGAGTAGTAAAGCTGCAGAATGAAGTCCCAAATGTTAACTTCATTCAGCATTTCATGTAGCAAATCAAAACAGAGAAATAAATTTTCCATACCTCCTCATATGTGC
>NW_018237062.1:1895-4987 GCF_001263595.1 Phalaenopsis equestris | reverse complement strand
ATCAGAATCAAAATTACCAAACGAAACAGCACCTGCACACAGTTAGAACTGCTCCATTTAGAAATTATGAGAGTAAACCAATTATTCACAAGGAGAAAATCACCTTACTGTCAGCAAAAAATTAAAGAATATTTACATACATACCACTCAATTCGTATGTAAGGAGAAAGTCATATTACTGTCAGCAAAAAATTAAAGAATATTTACATACATACCACTCAATTCGTATGTATTTACATTTCCAATACCTAAAATTCAATTTTTTACATGAACTCCACCATACCTATTCATGAAAAGTTGTATTTAGGTAAAGTTTATGTGTTAGACATGTAAATACAAATGAATTGGGCGGTATCTATGTCAATACCCCAAAAAGTAATTTAGGACTTAACACAACTCAAATCCAAATTTCCAGGACAGTAAGTACAGTCCTTTAGAACGACAGCCGGTGTGAAAGAGAACTTCAAATTCAACATCGGACGAAAAAAATGCATGAATATACACAAACTGAAGATTATAGACATTTAGAAACTCCTAGACAGGTGTTTCCCCCTTCTAGAAATCCATCCTCATCACTCACCTTCTTCCAATAAGCCTTCATATTATTAGCTTCCGTAAATCCATCTTACAAAATAAATTAAAGGGAAATTAGCATTTATACCACACAATTCTTATCTATTCACATATCAAACACACAAGTTAGATATTTGCACTTAAACCTATGCATGAGAAAGAGTATTTCACTTTTAAAAAGATAGTAATGTGATATTTTTGTTGTGAGGTATTTTTTATGAGAGGTTAAAAATTTGAGTGGTATGCCTATAAAGATAGGTGTTAGATATGTAAATACATAAGGATTGCATGGTATGTATGTAGCAACCTGTTGGGAAAAACTACTATGAAAGATTCTCCTTCTAGTTTCACCGCGGAATAATATCACAAGATTCAAGAAAATTGGAATAATATATTTAAACACAAAATCAAAATCAAAACAACCAGAAAAGCACACGAGAATTTTACGTGAAAAAACCAAAGAACGGGAAAAACCGCGAAGCCACACCACCGCAAATGCACTGTGAAAATCATATAGTTTACAAATGACTCACAAAAGTTTCTTCTCCATACTCACGCGAAGAAACTTACAGAACACTCAACAATCTTCCTCCTCTAATCCGACGCGAACAGCACAGGTCGAGATTCCCAAAATCCTGATTTCCAGCTCTTCTCTCCTTCACCAGGAACTTAGTGAAGAACACTGAGAAAGTCTAAAAAAGATATGCTGTTTAAAATTGGCTTAAAACCAGAAATTTTGCGTACCAACTATTTCGAGCGCAAAAGCATCTAAACTGAGTGCAAAAGCGCCCGCCTCTTGAGAAGCAGAATCGTGCTCAATATAGTTCAGCACTTGAGCACCCCCTTCTCCGTCGAGCGCCTAAACATGGGCGCAAAGGCCCCCATAGGGGGCGCAAAGCCGCCCCCTTCATAAACAGCGCCGACATAGTGGGCGCTCGAACGCCCAAGCTTGGTGCCTAAGCACCGAAAGAGCGCCGGGTTCTCGGTCTTCCCTGGGTGCTTTGGCTCCACAAGACTAACAAAACCCAACTCAACCTTGACAACCTAAAGTAATTTCATCTACTCAACATTCACCAACAGTATGACAACATTTGGTTTCTGATTAGAGACGGCTGCCTGAATTCCTTTTGCCTCTATCAGCATAAAAGGTGGAGGACGAGATGACCTAACCCATCCTCGGCTACAAACTCTGAACTCTGAAGCTTTACCTAGCTTCCCTTATTGAACACATGAGAAATCTTTCTCCCTCAACCTCGAATCCTTCAGTCAGTTCAAGGTTGAATAACGCAAATAAGGTTCCAAAAACCCTCTATCCCACGAAACTTTACATAGTCAAGCAAAAAGCAATAGAACGAAAACCATTCTTCCGATTCGAGTTAAAACAAACTCGCATACAAACGAAAGTGCAAAATTACAGCGTAAGGGGATATAAATGGTGGATTCAAGAAACAAAGATGTGAAGGCAGAGCATCCACACTTCGGATCCGCGATTACAATCCAAAGAATAAGGGATTGAGAAATCCGAACTGGAAGAAACGAGATGGTACGGAGAAGCAAACCTCAACACGCAATCAAATCGTTTGGCCGGCGGTAAGAAGGCCTCCTTGCGTCACCGCCGGCGAGTGGCGCGGCTGCTGCGATCGAGACGATGCGGTCCGGTAAAGGAAACATAAATAGCTATTACAGAGCAATAGAAAGAAGACAGATGGGCAAGTTGTCGCCAGTAATTAAATGTAATGGGTCGGATCTGAGATCCATCTAGAAACTATCCGACCCGTTCGTTTTGGGGAAATTATTAGTTGAATGAATAATGTGCATTTTTTAGAGAAAAAATATTTAAATTTAAGTTTTGAATTTATAAAAACATAATATATTTTTTTAAAATAAACCGTACATAATTTAAAAGAATACATCATAATCATACATCATAGTCATATTTTTTATGTCGAGATGTCAAACAATTAGGTTAATGTTCTATCGATTGTCGACTGATGTTATTGGTCTCTTCAACCATTCATGTCAGAGAATTATTTCGTTTGGTGTCTGCACGTCAGGACAACAGTCAATGGTGGCAAAATCAGATTTTCATTGTTGTTCAAACTTGTGGTTCATCAGACGGAATATTTTGTCCATACCAAATGAGAATCAATATTTACCTAATCAACCAAGGAATGAGGGCTCGATCCCTCTAGCTAGGCAAAGTTCTTTAGATACGGTTCTCTTTAGATGATTTAGGGTTCGAAGAAGTTCATTTTGAAATTAATTTTTTTAATTTTTTAGTTAACTTTTTTAATGATTTGAGATTTAGAATTTATGTCGAACATGAAGACCAATTAATAATTTTTGGGATGAGATCAATTTTATATTATAGACAGTGAAATGATAAAATGATAAAATCAATTTCTTTTAAAGTTATGTTTAATTCATTCATTATTTTGGGACCACAATTCAAATAAATAATAACACCCACAAAAAAAAAAAAAAAAAAAAAAAAAAAAAAAAAAAAAATCCCGCTTTTT
>NW_018237062.1:0-1885 GCF_001263595.1 Phalaenopsis equestris | reverse complement strand
TATATATATATATATATATATATATATATAGACACACGCCCACTCATATCTAGTTATTTAAAATAGATATATCGATATGAATTAGGGCAAATTCATTAGTTAAATTATAATAATTCGTTGTCAATAAATTTTGTCATTTGACATGAATTTCTAGACATTTTTAAAGTAAGAAACATCCAAATTCAAATTAAAAATCAGCCAAAACTCCACTTTAAGTAAGCTTATAGTCAAACTGACCGGCTTGACAAAACAAACCCAATGACATAAAAATTGGCCCAATTTGAGTCAAATCAAGTCTGTATCTAGTCGTTAAACCACATTTGGAAACTTTGAGATGTTAATTGTAAGGTCTAATAGATTCTAAATTTGACAAGCTTATAATTAAATCGAGCATTTAGGTGAGACAAATACAATAAGCTTGAGATCACTAAATTTCTGACATCATGAAGGTACTTAAATGTCCATAAAACTCTTTTGATCATGAGAATCTCTATGGGTCGTCTGATAGATCAATCTGCTTACTTATTTGCGAGGGAGAGACTTCCATATTCTATAAATAGAACCCTACCCCCTTCATGAAAAGTGGGGACCGAAGTTGGGCCTAGACCTAAAGGAGAAGAGAAGGAACCAATTTTCATAGCTATTCTTAACCAAATACCTGATGAACACTTTTTGCTCCCGTAGTTTTCGGCCACTATCGACCACCGCTTGTCAGTCGTTGTCGGCCACTATCAGCCTCCTCTCTGCTTGTTGCCATCAGAGTTCCTTGTAGGATAAAAAAGTGATGCACAATAACGCACCTTGAATATAGTGCAACGATGCGCTCCAAAAATGGTGCAATGATGTGCCCCAAAAATGTGCAACAACAAGCCCAAAAGTTAGCGTAACAACACTTCTCAAAGTTGGTGTAACGGCGCACCCAAAAGATGGTGTAACACCCCACAATAATTGCTGATAATCGTTGTACTAAGAATATGATGAACTTCTTCTAACTCCTGAGTTTTTCACCTCACATCGCCCTACTACGACTTACGACCTATATGATTCGCTCCAACTGCAACCCCTTACTACAACCTTGACGGCCAAGTGATGTTATTACAGTCACTCACTACGGCCTATGTGACCAACTACGGCCTATGTGATTCATAACTCACGTGATTCCAAACTCCGACCTCTATAACCTACGGATGTTATTGTAGCTCACCACTATGATCTATAGAGTCCATAGCTACTTCGGCCTCCGTGGCCTATCGACGTATTGCAGCTCACCATTATAGCCTACATACAACTCCGAACTTCAACCTTTATGATCTACAAATGTTATTGTAACTCACTATCATGGTATATGTGACCAACTACAGCCAAAGTCGTCCATAGCTCATACAACTCCCAACTCCGTCCTATGTGGCATACAAACGTTATTGCAACTCGCCACCATGACCTAAGTGATAGTGGTGGTATTCTCCTTATTTATATTATACGTTGTTAACAGATAGTGGTAACCTAGAGTGCTATAAGGAAACCACTAAAGTTTAAGAATTAAAGAAGTAAAAGCTTGCCATGAATAATGAAATACATTTGTTGGAGTCAAATCGAACCTGAGATTTGACTGTTTTACAAAATGGACAAAAAAAACAATATACAACAAGTGGGTCTACAAGCTGAAAGAGGAGTCAGATGGTATTAGTCTCTATAAGTTAAGACTTATTGTGAAGGGGCTTCAGAAGAAAGGAGTGGACTATATTGAAACTTTTTCTCTTATGGTGTCAAAGTCATGTTGATCTTATTAGCAAGAGAAGATCAACATCTGGAACAAATGGATGTAAATATAACTTTATTGCAAGTAATATGGAGGAATTATATATGATGCAACTGCGAGGTTAAG
>NW_018237061.1:379-8514 GCF_001263595.1 Phalaenopsis equestris | reverse complement strand
ACAATTTTTGCCAGTCAATCTTTCTGAAGGTAAAAGTTATATAAATACTTCAGCTAACAAAGCTTACATTTTCAATAAAATAAAAATGGGGAGATCCTGTAGACGAATAATTTCATATAAAAATAACTTGGTCACATAAAAAGGCATTAGCAGTCTTAAAATAGGGAACAAAATGTATATAATAAAAATTTATTGATTGCCACTAATATGAAATTATATCCACATCCAATCTTAATTCCAAAATGAAAACAATGTTGCAGTCTTGCCACGATGAATTTGGCATAAGTAGAGGACTATATGGCTATAAGTTTGCTTAATGCTTAAGGCCGCATTATTAGAATGGAGAAGTAGCTTAAGACGAATAAGTGATAAGAGGATATCTTGGTGACTAAATCGATAATTTTTATAAAAGTACAATTAAACTGATGATATTGTATGAATTCAAAAGTTGGGTGGTTAATTGAGTATGAAAAAAATGAGAATATTAAGATGGATGTGGGGTATAAATAATAAAGGATAGACTGAAAATAACTACTACAACACAAGTTAGAAAATGGGCCACCGAAAGAAGACACGTGAACAAATGCTTGCCAATAACTAATTATTTCCCTGCATAAATTTTTATCTTAGGCATCATGAATGATGACAAAAAATTTAAAAATAAAAACATTCCAATGGATTGTTTTAACAAAATAGCTTTTATCAGGAAAATTGAATCACATCCCTTCTAAATTGATATTAGAAAACACATAAACAAGTTCAGAGCAGAAGTAACATCAAATTTACATGTCGTTTAGGAAAAAGTTATGCTCAAGTCGCCCCTTCATTCTCATTCACGTCACCGCTAACAAAACCTAGATGGTTCCAAAGCCAGAGGTCTGACATTTCCAGAAACATAATGGGTTAAAATGTCAAAATAGTGCCTTTAAAACTCAATCTTAGTTTCCAAGTAATTAGAAAAGCTAGGGATTTTATGAAAAACGCAACCTCCCATACCTGAGAGCAACCTCTTTTCTAACATCATATCGAATTTTCTTGTCAAAACATCGTTCCTTACGCTTTTCACGGAACCTAATAAGAGAAGCTAACCGTTTTGCTGGTATATTAGTTCTCCTTAATATATCATCCATTCCCTGGTTACAAACAAAAAGAAAAATATCAATACAATTTCTGGTTTGTAACCTGATGAAGCATTTAAAATTTTGAAAGATTTACATGCATACCACTCATTTCTTATGTATTTATATATCTAACACCTAAACTCAAATTTTTACATATATGCCAACTTACCTATGCTTTAAAAGATGTATTTCACTTTTAAAAGTTAGAATAGTGATGCTCTTTAAGTGATATGAAAAATTCGGGTGGCAGAAATGTAAAAAGATAAATTTAAGTGTTAGATATGTAAAAACATAAGAATTGAGTGCTATGTATGTAAATGCCCCTTAAATTTTTAGGCATACCCTATCATCCTGGTTGCAGGCAAATGCTGAACTAGATATGCTAGTAGGCACTTCACACCCTCCCAATAGTAACAATACAGCTTGCACCTGCGGTACAAAACACCGTATATAAGAATACTAGAATGATCACAACTAAGAGCATTATATTAAGTACACCTGCAAAACCAAACAGATTTTCAGAGATTTTTTGCATGAAAGAGTTAAAAAACTTAGCCAAATAACGCAATGACTTGACCTTTATTTATAGGAATATCATGAATAAGCAATGTCTGCAGTCTTCGCAATACCAATATATCTTTCTCATGGATATAGAGAGAAGATAACCTAGTTGGTACCATCAATGGTTGCCAGGAAAATGAAAAATATATGTTCAGATCATTACATAGATCTTTGGCATTTTGAGACATAAAAAGTCACTGAGTAACCATGTTACTTGTCATACTTTGGATGACTTCATAACTCATTAGGCGAAATGCATTAACATTGTTACAGAGAAAAAATTGAAAAAAAAAAAAAAAAGCAACACATACTTAATGGGCAAAATGCATCACCAGAGCGATGAGGCCAGAATCTTATGAGGGAGAGCCATGGTACGAAGTGCTAAAAAAAACATAAAAGATACATCTTTTGTAATATGTTTTATAGAAGCTTTATTTGTAAAATTACTGATGTAACACATTCCCTTCAAAGGGTTCTTAAAAATTTAACTTTTTTTGTTAGTCGAATAAAAGAATAGCACGATGCAACTTGAAACTCATTACTTAAATCAAACTTTGTATACTATCTTTATAATCGATCTGGTTGATTTTTAAAAACGCCTCACCAGTTACAACTATTGCCCCCTGCTACACTTAATTCAAATTTTCAAAGATTATACATACATAGTGCAACTCAAAAAACAAACAAGAGAACAATCACAAATAAACAAGAAAAATGTAAAAGAACAATCATGAAAAGACAAATTTGCTACTTCATAATGCAAGAAAAGGAGGATACACAAATTTGAGTGTAAGATTTTATTAACATCGTTCGAGAAATAAACATTGGAATGGCTTCTTTTTCTTTAAAAGGAAAAAAATATGAAAGAGTCAAAAGCATGGAATTATAGATTAGTTAAAATTTTTTAGCATATAATAAATAAATTAAAAAAACACAGCTTGAAGAAAGTTTCATAACTGAATTGCCCACTTCCAAAAAAACTTTCCATTATTCTTTTTTTGGTTTCTTGACCTAAGTTAGTACAAATAGAAATCAAACAATTCTAATAAACAGAATAGCTTCCACTTCTGAAGGTACTAAATCTCTTGGCCACCATCCTCCTCACCTCTTTTGTTGATTTGTTATTTCCTAAACATTTCATTGTGATGCTCAATCCATGCACAGCCATTCTCATCACCACAAACCATTTCTTCCACTCTTATTCCTATCTTAATTGGCCTAAATCATAAAATAAAAGTAAGAAAATGTCTAGACAATAGACATCCACCATCTCCAATCTTAGTAAAGTATCATTATCATTGTTCCTCCCTGCTTATTCTATTTACATAAGCAATAAATTAATGTAAGAAATCACGCTTGCATTGAAGTAGTTAACCAACCGACTGAATTTGCTGAACTATTAACCTCAAACCCAAACTGTTCAATGGCTACAATGGTAAATAACTGTCTTTTTCAAGAGAAATATTAAGAAATAATGCAATTGTTTTTCGTAATGCAACAAGTTGAGTAAGATGCTGCATTTTAAATGTGCAATCTTTATTGCATGTCAAAATGCAGTTTTCATTATGGGCTTCATCTTTGGTAGTAAAGAGAAAATGAAATAGTTGCGGATAAAGCAAAGAACTGTTATAAGTTTGGCACACCATTTCATTTAAATAATAGGTTTTTGCCATTTGTACAGCAAAATTCTGTAACTATGTGTTTATAAAGATGCAGATAAAATCAAACTGCATCACATTTTTATTTTATTATTTTATTTTTGAATTCATTGTGTTTTACTTTTATTTTGTTCGAATTCTACGTTTAATAAAATATATTAGTTATCCCTATTTATTCTGTTTAAAGATATGTTTCCACTCTGTCCCGGATAGCTAAAAGAGAAATTGAGGCGAACAGTGAGCTTTGCGAAGGTCATGAGTCTCATTGTCATTACCAAAATATCCTCACTAAACAACGCCATCGCTGACTATCGTCATGTTGCTGACACCAAAGAATCGAATCAGGAGTTTGGTGAAAGAGACTGGGATGAAGCTTGGCATTCCTTTTCCGTTGTCTCATCTTTGACTTTTGTATCCTCGGTCATCAATTTTCATCAACTTGTCTCCATCTTCTATTCCCTCAAATCTTGAATATGATTGCCCAGTTTACAAGCCCTGGGCAAAGAAGAGAGCTCAAGAACCTCTCGCCAACGTCGAGATTTGGGTTGAAAAAATAAATATATTTTAAAAGAATACAAAACACCTAAAACTTATTTTGAGTGCTTATGAAAACCAATTCACTAATTTTAAAAAAAAGCACTAACCTGTTTCAAAAATGTCGATATCTTTCAACACTATCCTGCACATTCCATTCATCGTGCCTACCATGGTAGCAAAACCAATGGCATGAACAAAACTTAAGTGAAAACTCCAATGACAGACCGACAAGATTTTGTGTACTACAAAGCTAACATTATTGACATTGATGCAATTTGATTAAGAATTTAGACTTTTAGAGTTCCTAATACAAGTAGAATGATGCAAGAAATCTAGAAATGTGAGAATTTTAATACAAAAGATAATGAAATGATTAAATAAATCCAAAAAAATCAATGATAAGCTCAAATCACAAAAAAAATCAAATAGCAACTTGATGTTTTAACAATTAAAATTCTAGCTGATCAAAGTTGAATGAAATAAAAAACTCAAGCAGGTCAATGACAAGATATTTAAAAGAAATTAGGGGAAACAAAAATAAAAAGTGTTCAACAAAGAGAAAAAAATTCAAGGCGCCTCTTACCAGTACTAAGAGATTCCCGAAAATTAGATGGTCGCAATTGTACCGCACAAACATGCACACAAGATAGAAAATTGGAATGTTTTTTCCATCAAAAGATGAAAAATTGCATGCTTAAGAAATTCTATAATAAGATTTTTCATCTCTACATTAGTAGATAATGTTCGAGAAAGCCTAATATGATTCTTAAAAATACAAAAATAAAGTTTGACTTTTAGAAATTGATCATTAAATTCAAACATTTAACTTGTGCTATTATCCACAATCAAAACCACACATCCTTTAAGGAACTCCACTGGTAGGTATTACATAACATTTGGAAACCCATCAACTCCCACAAAGCCAACTGTACATGTAATAAACATTGTGAAGGTAACTTTTATTGAGAACCTTTTCACCTGAGAATGATGTTGTTGAGAGAATATTATCATGCCTTAAAAATTGAGAACAAGTGCTTGTAAATTGGAATATTTATATTTATGATGAGATAAAAAGGTATTGCCCAGATAAGATATTCCACAAATATTTCTTTCTAAATGTACCAAAACTCCGTCTCAAATTAGAGCACATATATATTTATTTATTAACGATAAGTAGAGTATGAAACTTGGGAGCAAAGAGAGGACCAAGAAGGAACAAGGAGAATAAGATTATGAAGCATGAACTACCCCTATTGATGCAGAACGTCAAGCAGAGAATTATTATAGCCCCATCAAAATATCAAGATCAAAGGCCATGAGAGATTCATCCAATATTAGAAAATTTTGAGGAAGTGCAAATTTGGTAAGTTTAATTTTATTCTTACATAATTTATGTTGTGATATTTTTAATAAAGAATAATGAAAAAATATATTTTTATATTAATAATTAATTAAATATAAAGTTGTGTCCATGACATGTGGTGTCCTATTTTTTAAATTATATTGTGTCATCGTATCGTGTTTGTGTTCGTGCTTCATAGATATCCACTGATTCCTTAAATTGTCCTAATCCTCCCAGCCTTTAAAGACACCATCAAGTCATTCCTTAATCACATATTTCAAGACTAGATCATGCCTTAAAAATTGAGAACAAGTGCTTGTAAATTGGAATATTTATATTTATGATGAGATAAAAAGGTATTGCCCAGATAAGATATTCCACAAATATTTCTTTCTAAATGTACCAAAACTCCGTCTCAAATTAGAGCACATATATATTTATTTATTAACGATAAGTAGAGTATGAAACTTGGGAGCAAAGAGAGGACCAAGAAGGAACAAGGAGAATAAGATTATGAAGCATGAACTACCCCTATTGATGCAGAACGTCAAGCAGAGAATTATTATAGCCCCATCAAAATATCAAGATCAAAGGCCATGAGAGATTCATCCAATATTAGAAAATTTTGAGGAAGTGCAAATTTGGTAAGTTTAATTTTATTCTTACATAATTTATGTTGTGATATTTTTAATAAAGAATAATGAAAAAATATATTTTTATATTAATAATTAATTAAATATAAAAATGTGTCCATGACATGTGGTGTCCTATTTTTGAAATTATAGTGTGTCCTGGTATCGTGTTTGTGTTCGTGCTTCATAGATATCCACTGATTCCTTAAATCGTTCTAATCCTCCCAACCTTTAAAGACACCATCAAGTCATTCCTTAATCACATATTTCAAGACTAGCCAAATCAATCCAAATTAAACATTAAACTAGTCCTGCCATAAGCAACACTAAACACCCTTATGCCTATTAGATTACCTCCAAATATATCATATCACATATGCAAAACTTTCCCTAAAACTTCCAAGAGAATACATGCCTAAAACCCCCCTCCATGTCATAACCCTAAAGGTAAAACCTTAAAGAGCAGTCCTAAAGCTGGCTGGAACTAAGTCCTTAGCCGACCTTTTCTCTTAGCCTAAACCCCACATAAAATTCTCCCACTTCTAGAAGTCTACCAAACATCCTTAATCACCAGCCACGATAATTAAATGCATTAGATCCACACCTCTAAGTCTAAGTCAACTCATTATCAGAGTGAAAACCTAAAGTTTGGCATTCAACATAAGGACTTTTGGAGCTAGAACTTTAGGGAGTTTAATGAATAGCTAATGTGATCTTCAGACTCCTTGTAATTCTATAAATACTCTCTATTCAGAGTATTAGAAAAAGCAAACACATGAAATGAAATAGCTCCTCTAAGTATTTTTTAATTCATTTAGTTCTCCACTCAATTTTGGAGTTATTAACATCCTTAAATCTACTATTTATTGCATTCGCGGTAATGAGATCATCTCACCATCGAAGCTTAGATCCAATTACAAAAACCCAAATTTGCTCACCACCGTCCAATTCTTCTGTTTACTTAATTGACCATGAAGAATAACCTCAATTTAAAGAGCTTGGTAATTGATTAATGGGATTTATTGTCAAGTAATTATAGATAGTTTGATTGGTGTACGGATTTAATTTATAGCTAACGTGCCTTTAGGAGTTCATGTAATTCTATAAATACACTTTATTGGGAGTATTAAGAAAACAATAAATGAAATAAAAAAAACTTCTCTCTATGTTTTCTGATCTCTTCTTTTCCACATCAATTTTAAAGTTGCTAACAACCTCAAATCTACCATTTATTGCAATAACCACCAATGAGGTCAACTCTCACTAAGAGCATCATTGATTCTCATTGTTGGTTGGGTGAGAGATAAATATCAGATTCTTAGATGTAGATAACTCTTAGACTCTAAAACTTGATTGAGGGAGAGAAATTGGCCAAGAACTCAGAGAATGAAGGCTCAATTCATTTCATTCATCATATCCTAATGTCTCAAAACAAAGGCAATTTATAAAATTACAAAACTCCTGAAGACTCTTATCTAGTCATAATACTCACTAGTTACATATAAACTACAGCACATAAAAACATGTTAATCTAATCATAATCTACACATCACATTTATAACCTGATACCATTGCACTAAAATCTTATTTCCATCTTCTTAACAATAAAACTATTAAAAAAAAACAAATCCTGCCCCAACTCAAACAAAAGACTGTCCAATTTCGTTGGAACCTGAGGGAAAAGGTGGTAGCTTTTTCGGTGTCGACAAAATGTGCCGATGGCTATGAGCAAAATAAATGGCAAGAACAGCACGAAGGTGTGAATTTTAATTATAAACCTACATAATTTATCATACTACAAATCCAACTTGTTCGCCATCAAAACTAACAACGAAATTAACGAAGCATGCATCAAGTATCAGTTAAGTTCTCTAATGTATGCAAAAAAACAAGCATAATCAACAGAAATCTTCGGCAAACATTACCTTTTCCGGCGTCACCGAGTCAAAAACATAGACCTCCCCCTGAAACAACAGCGTGAGCTGATTAGGGTTCGAGCCCACAAGCTGCATCGCCGCATCAGCTGCTTCTTGCTCCCCCTCCTGATCGCCCGGAACGCCATCGTCCAACTGAACGGGAGCATCTCCGCCATGGTTCGGAGGATCGCCGGCGAAGGAAGCTGACATGTCGATTCCTGCGGTAGAAGAGGACGGCGGTGATGGGAACGGCCGAAACCCTAGCGCCGAATAGTGATGATGCGATCACGGCCGCTGGTTTCGCTCGCCGAAAAGGAACGGCGGAGGATCTTTTTGTCTGATGAGTAATGGGTGGGGACCGCTTCCAA
>NW_018237061.1:0-330 GCF_001263595.1 Phalaenopsis equestris | reverse complement strand
AGGGGAGCCGGCGCGCGGGCTCCGAATCAAGAAGACCGGCGGAGATGCGGATTTGGGGGAGATCAAAACGGATCGGATTGTGATTATCATTTTTCTAAAGGATTTATTCGTTTTCTAATAGTAAAAATAATATGATAAAGTAAACAATTAGATATATTAATTTATTTACATAATAAGTTTATCCAACCTTAAAAAAAAAAACTTGTTTCCCCACTAAAAGATAAATGTTAGCTATAATAACACTAGCATTATTTGTAATGGTGGACATCATCTTTGGAGGCAAAGATGAGTTCTCATCTTGTCAGTTATGGAATATGTTAACATCATTTG
>NW_018237060.1:0-765 GCF_001263595.1 Phalaenopsis equestris | reverse complement strand
TTATCTTCCTTTTTTATTATAGAGTTTTTTTTTTTTTGGAATTTTACATATATATGAATTTGCACATCTAACTCCTAAATTTGATATTTATACTTGAAATACTTTGGTGTTATAAATCTATACAAGAAAATATGTATTTAACTTTTAAAAAGATGATTATTGTAAGTTTTTGATGTGATGCTAAAGCTTTGAATATTAGTATGGATGTAAATATAAATGTTTGGGCATTAGATATGTATATACGTAAGAATTATGTGGTTCGTATGCAAATACCTCTTTATGTTTTTAAGTACATTTTCAAAGGCATCATGAATGTGAAAACAAAATAGTTATTATTAGAATTATCTTATTTAAAGAATTTGTATGTTATTATAGAAATGAATTTCTTAAAATCATTTGGTATCTACTTAGTATTTTTTTTTAAAATTCTTACGATTATTTTATAAGATTTTATGTTATGTTATGTTACTTCAAATTAACTAATATAATATACCATATCTAAGAAATATAATATCAATATAAAATTAATTTTCATAGTTAATTTCTATGAGAAATAAAAGGATAAATAAATCTTTTAATATGGTATAAACATAAAATTTCACAACAAGACTTTAACTAGCAATTGTTTAGATGAAGTTAATGTCTTGTTATGAAATTTTAGTCATATGATAAAGTTTTTACCATATTAAATATAAATACTAGGAATGACTAATATTGGTAATTTAAAGTATTAATATACCATATTAGTCATTATATATATATATA
>NW_018237059.1:0-431 GCF_001263595.1 Phalaenopsis equestris | reverse complement strand
TTTGATCGAGTCTCACCCTCAATTCTTGTTTTCATACTTTGGGATAGATACATGATTTGGAGTAAAGCGCTTTTTCATCTAAACTATGAAAATTATGAGGTCAGTTTGACTTCATCTTTTTCAAAAATCTAAATTTTTAAACGTCCTTCTGAAGCGGGCAACGGGATTTCAATTCCGATGACCGACAGCTTCTTACGGGCAAACCCTACACCAAAAATAGTGCCGACAGCTTCTGGCGACTCCGCTGGGGACTAGCTTCTCTCCACATTTAAGTCAAGAAAAAAATATATCTTCATACATCGGTAATACATTCATGTCCTTCATGAATCAAGATTACCTTTCTTTAGTTTGGATACTTTACTCATTTGTCTTGGGAAAGTACGGTCAAGTCTTTTAACTTTTTGGATCATCTGTTCAACCATCTTTGGACA
>NW_018237058.1:0-216 GCF_001263595.1 Phalaenopsis equestris | reverse complement strand
GTTTTTCAAAACGCCGCCCTAGCGTTTGGAAATCATGTTTTACTTGCGTTTTTGGAAACAGCTTTTTTAAGTTATATTACACGCGGATCGCGGGTATATCCCCGCGATCCGCGTTTGGGCTCCATATTTTTCGTCGCTACCCTCCTAAGCCTGCAGCCGACCTTCCTTTGAACATTTTGCATGGATCTCGCCTCCGTCGCTCCTCCGCAGGTACCA
>NW_018237057.1:0-411 GCF_001263595.1 Phalaenopsis equestris | reverse complement strand
TATCAGAGTAACTAAGCATGCTGTGTGAAAGAAAAAGTAACAGTGCACTATATAGTAAAGAGAAAAGACAATATAACATGCTTAAAGAAAAAAAAACATAACATGCTAGGGAAGCAGTATAACAGGCTACACATGAAAGACAGTAGCAGGTAGAAACAAGACAAGTGTAACATGCTTCACAGGAAGAACAGTAGGTAGAAACAGGAAAATATGCTATACAGAAAGAATAACAGGTAGAAACAGGAAAATATGTTATACAGGAAGAGCAATAGCAGGTAGAAGTAGGAAAATTAAATGCTGTAAAATGTAAAGCAAACCTGTACGCACCCGTGAGATCCGATGTCCCCTAAGTGTAACAAGCCTAAATGCGTCTCAAAAAAAGCAAAATCTGGAAGAAAGCGTCGTCCAGGA
>NW_018237056.1:579-983 GCF_001263595.1 Phalaenopsis equestris | reverse complement strand
CTTTAGTTGTAAAACTCAACATATTTTAATAAATCTATCGACCAGATTGAAAGTAAATGAAGATCGAAGTGAAAACATCATCATAATTTCTTAAACATTTTCATGGCTTCGCCAATTCAAATCACCATTTCACAAAGCTTGAGACAAGAAAAAAGACAGAGAAAACTACTCAGAACTCATGGGGAAAACACAACAAAACTCGAAATTCATATATAAAATCAAAGTCATACAAACTACAATAAGTAAATAACTTATCTCTAACATCTCCCCAATAACACTCCTCGAAGTTCCTCTGAATCTCTTCCTTTCTTTACAACACACAGAATTCCTCTTTGAAGTAGCAAGGAGGAAGAAATCTATCACTTTCCCTCCACTCTTACAATTTCTCGAAGAAATCCTCACAA
>NW_018237056.1:0-361 GCF_001263595.1 Phalaenopsis equestris | reverse complement strand
TGTCGTCGGTGGGCTTCTGAAGAATTTTGTCCTGTAGTCTCGGGAAAAACTTGCCGTCAGCAGGGTCGAGGGTGTTGTCGACGGCCTAATTCAAATCTTTACATTTTGGTCCTTTTCGCTCCAAATTTGCTCCTTTTTGTATCTAATTGCTCCAATGACCCTAATTCATCATTCCTGCAACAAAACATAAAAAATACCTTTCGTTAAAGTGCAATATCATTAAAAACTGTATAAAATAGGTATGAAAATCTCAACATATTTTCCTTTTGTCAACAAACATAAAATAAAATAAAATAAAATAAAACATGTAAAATAAGATACAATATTTAAAGTTTACATAAGACTTTCTAAAAATAGAAAT
>NW_018237055.1:0-903 GCF_001263595.1 Phalaenopsis equestris | reverse complement strand
AATAGCATACTTACTACATTTCCATCCTACATTCTCCAAACCACCTATATGAAGAAAAACACTCAAAGTCAATTGGAAATGTCTTTTAATAGATTCTTGTGGTATGGACAAAGACATCAACTTCACTGAGCTTCTTGGAAAAAGGCTGCTAAGCCAGCCTACTATAGCAGGTGGCATTGGGTTTAAAGGGCTCCACCATCTCACTCAAGTCAACCTCTGAAAAATGTGGATTAATTTCAGAGCCCAAACTTCCCTTTGTGCTAAGTTTATGTTGGTTAAGTACTACAAAGATCAGCACCCTTCTCTAATTGTCAGGAAATTGGGGGATTCTAGGATTTTGGCCAACATGCTGAAAGTGAGACATCTTGCTGAAGAAATGTTTATTTGGGATTTGGGGACTGGAAAGGTGAACTTTTGGTTGGATCATTGGTGCCCTAAGGAATGGATCTGTGCTCCCCTAGCTGATTTCAATCCCAATCTTACTGTAGCTGTCTTCTGGGAGGGGGATCAGTGGTCTATTACTAAACTGCAAAATATTCTTCAAGAACCTTATGTGACTCATATCTCTAGAATTCACTTTGACAGAAGTAAGAAGGATAGAGTTATGTGGCAAGCTTACACTAATCAAAGCCTCACCAAAGCTATCTATGCTAAGCTTTTTAACCATGTCCTTTTTCTGTTGAAGATTCTTCCATAATCTTTTACCCACTGATGACTTCCTTAAACTTAAGGGACTCAGGGGGCCATCTAGATGTTGTCTGTGTTTAGAGAGTGAGGAAAACATCAATCATATTTTCTTTAATTGCAATTTTGCTCAGGAGGTCTAGACTTCAACAGTTGAACACTAACATCAATGATGATAATGTTCTTGTTGATGATTGTAATGGGAAACATGGGAATGTG
>NW_018237054.1:0-842 GCF_001263595.1 Phalaenopsis equestris | reverse complement strand
AGTCACCTCAGGAATCTACTCTAGGAGCTTCATCGTGTACTGATAATACCCTGATAGTCTTGGTTTCAAAATTTTGTATTGTCCGGCGACTTGCTGAATGACAAGTTGAGAGTCACCATAGACGACAATGTTTGTTATATCTATTGAGATTGCCAACTCCAATCCGATGATTAAAGCTTCATATTCTGCTTCATTGTTGATGCACGACTCTGTCAGGTGGTATGAGAACCTCAACATACCCTATATGGCGTAATAAAGATCAAACCGATCCATGCCTTGCCCGGTATAACTGTGCCTGATCCCTTGTCTTTTCTGGCTGACGAAATACCATCGAAGTAAATTTCCCAGCGTTGCGCACTAGAAAATTTCATTTGTAGTATTTGCTCGTCTGGTAACTCGTCATTGAGAGAGGACCCAACTGGAAGTGGGTGTGCAGCGAGAAAGTCTGCTAGTATTTGTCACTTGATAGCACGAAGGGGAACAAAAGTTATATCCAATTGCAATAAGATCATTGACCATCTTACTAAACATCCGGAGAGTGTTGGTCGGGTCATCAAATATTTCAACGGATTGAATTTTGAAATCAGGGTTATCTTATGAGAAAGCATGTAATGTCTAAGCTTTTGGGCGGTGAAAATTAATGCCAGGCAATGCTTCTCAATAGGTAGATACCTTATCTCTGTTGGTATTAGACGACGACTCAAGTAATAGAGCGCATTTTCTTTACCCTCGTCATTGACCTGGGCTAAGAGGGCTGCGAGAGAGTAACCCAAAGCTGTAGTATACAGTATCAACGGCTTCCCCGGGATAGGGGCTGCCAAAACAGAAGGTTTCATTAAATA
>NW_018237053.1:0-1106 GCF_001263595.1 Phalaenopsis equestris | reverse complement strand
ATGAATTTAGGCAAGTTTTGAAAAGGTGTCTGAAGAAACCTTGGTGATTTTCAGAGCTTTGCATATATGGATGAATTCCAAATGAAAAGTGTGTTTATGTGTAGAGTCGTTTTATAGTAGGTTGGATCCTCATTAAAGTGACAGCCACCATTGTGAGAGAGCTGTGTGTTTTTTTTATTGTTGGAGTTTTGTGAGTCTTATAAGAGTCTATTGGAGTCAAGAAAATCAAGGAAATTCAGAGGATTGCTTGACGAAGAGTTGAGGATAAGTATTTGTACTTTTATTTAAGTTTTATTTTATGAACTTGAGTTTTATTATATATCTTGTTTTATCTTTTTATCCCCATGAATCTAAGTAGTTTTCTTTTTCTTTCTCCTTGCAATAAGAAGTAATCATGTGGAGGATTTGATTTGTTTAGAATTTCTTTTTTCCCCAAAATTGTGATGGTATTTTCACTAGTTCTTCATTTACTTTGTACAGTGGCCACTTATAATGTTAAAATCCATTGTGAAATGTAATGACCCGAAAGAACTATGATTTCACCTAACTAGCTAGTACCATACTAACCTTATGAGGAGGGCTACCCAAAATCTAAGGAGAGTGCAAATAGATAGGGAGATAAGTTTTGATGGGCGTAGAATTGGTGTTTGTAGGGTGACAGGCTAGATTCTTTAACAATTTGGTTTAGAGTTAGAACCTGACTCCCTGGTAAGTCCTAAACACAAGCTTTGTTCGTTCGTGTTCGGTTCGTTTACACCCCTATGTAAGAGGCTATATTCTACTCAACACTACCACACAATCACAAACTTACTTTAGATTAGCTGATGTTCTTTATGCACTCGGGAGAGGGTAAAGAATATGTATGCTCCTTTTTGTCAAAATAAATCATTTAAATCCTTAAAACTTTTTATTCCTACTCAGATTATAAACTAATTGCAAGGGGAAATATTCTTTTCATAATTAGAACTCTCTTTTACATGTAACATAGTTTAAAATTTCTGCATTTACGTTTAGTTGTAAGAAAAACTTGTAAGTAATTAGTAGCTTACATTACACCTGAACTTGATATAATATTTTCTAGATTAAATTCTTTAGTTTTAAAAAAA
>NW_018237052.1:0-338 GCF_001263595.1 Phalaenopsis equestris | reverse complement strand
ATCTCTATGTCATCAATATGTTTAGCTGTGAATAGGGAGTGAATGATGTGTGCGCTGTTTAATAAATTTTTTTTAAAAAAATTTAAAATAGGGTCCACTGACATACACTTTTGGTGGAATGAGTATTTTGATTGGTTCACCGCACCCATTCGTGCGGTGAACTCACGCAATAATTTTTTGTGAATAGGACCGGCGGAGGTGGAAGTGGTTCAAGAGGGGTGTTTCACTTCAGTCATGCAGCTCAAGCAGGTGGCCGTCGAAATGAACGTCGCTTGAATCAGAAGAGGGTAGAGATAGATAGTCTTCTGGACGAGTATCCAGCTTGAAAGCATTTTTGC
>NW_018237051.1:0-238 GCF_001263595.1 Phalaenopsis equestris | reverse complement strand
CTTTGATTCTTAAAATAAAATCTTTCACCTTTGAAGCAATCCCTATTGGAGATTTCTCAATCATGTTCGTTGAAAACCCCTCCTTTTGAATTCATGAAAACAAAAGATTACTGATTTTTATCGAGAGTTTTCTTAAGTGATCTGTTTGGTTAGGATGTCATTACCTATAGAGGCTTGCCTTTGTAGGGAACTTAAAAGAACCTAGTCTTAAAATAAACCATATTTGACTCCCATGTCG
>NW_018237050.1:0-822 GCF_001263595.1 Phalaenopsis equestris | reverse complement strand
ATTCCATCCTCAGAATAAATCACATTGGCGTAAAAATCCTTCAAAACATTTGCATCTGCTTTATTGGTGGTGTAACAAAAGTTTTTCCACCTCCGCTCTGCAATAACTCGTTCAATTTCTCCTCCCGAACTTTCAATAACTCGATCTTGTATGCACTTCTTTTCTTTAAATATGGAAGTAAATTTTGTCTGAGCCATCGCATTGACGAAGCGAAACTCGTTGTCATGAAGCCATTTCAATCTAATCAAATTGTAGAAAATTTCCAAAAATTACTTCAAATATGTAAATCATGGCTTTCAATAGTAATTCTAAGAGTTCAACAATAAGATCCTTGAATTTCTTCCCAAATTTTCTTCACATTCCCAAATTTTTTGGATATTCTCAAAGTGGGAGAAATTCATGGTGAAAATCAAATATTTTTAGCTTGGAGTGAAGCTCTTACCTAAAGATGATCAAATTCGGTGTCAAAAAGCCTTGAAATTGCCTCCCAATCCAAGATCTTTCAAGCCCTAAGTCAAAAATGGCATTTTTAGGAGGAAGGGGAAAATGAATGGTGGCAGTTGACTGGTCAAAATCACGGTTAAAGGTGTTTTTCATGAGCTCGCCGTTGGCGGGGTCGATGGCGCCGTTGGCACGTTTAATTGGAATTTAAATCCTAAGTCTCGGGAAAATCCAGTCGTCGGCGGCGTCGAGGGTGTCATCGGCGGACTCTATTGATTTTGTCCAAATTCTGGATTTTTATGATTTCGATCAATTCCAAGCCTAAACAACATCTGTTTAATCTTTGTAGACAAATTTTAAATAACTAAATGATGTACTTAG
>NW_018237049.1:0-1471 GCF_001263595.1 Phalaenopsis equestris | reverse complement strand
AATATGCTTTATGTTTAAGTTCAACTGGTAAGTGATACACTTTTCCAAATATTAGTCTATATGGGGACATTCCTATAGGAGTTTTGTATGCAGTCCTATAAGCCCACAAAGAATAGTTAAGTTTAGCTAACCAATCCATTTTGGTTGGATTTACAGATTTTTCCAATATTCTTTTAATTTCACGATTGGATAATTTAGCTAAACCACTCATCTAAGAAAAATAAGTAGTAGCAATTATATGGTTTATATTATATTTTCTTAATAACTTCTCCATCATTGCATTTCTGAAATAACTTCTCCCGTCAGTTATGATTACTCTCGGTATCCCAAATCTACAAAGTATGTTTGTTCTTACAAACTTCGAAAAATATTGAGCATCACATCGAGGTAAAGCAAAAACTTCTATCCATTTAGATATATAGTTTATTGCTAACAATATATATAAATTTCTGAAAGATAGTATAAATGGTCCCATGAAATCTAATCCCCAAATATCAAATATCTCAACTTCTAACACATAATTGAAGGGCATCTCATTCTTCCTAGAAATATTGCCTACTCATTGAAATCATTCACAAGTTTTGATATAAATATTAACATCTCTAAAGATTGTAGGCCACTAAATTCCAGATTGTAAAATTTTGTATGTTGTTTTATCAACACCAAAATGTCCCCCAAAATTAGAATTTTGATATTTTTGGATAATTTCATAAGTTTTTTCTAAAGACACACTTCTTCGAATAATAAGATCCTTTCCTTTTTTATATAAAAATGGGTCATCCCAAAAATAAGTCTTAGCTTCAGATTTAAATTTTCTCTTATGTTGGTATGTCGTTCCATAGGGTATAATCTCACTAACAATCAAGTTCACAATGTCGGCATACCATGGAACACACCACTCACTAACATTAAACAATTTTTCATCTGGAAAATGTTCATTAATTTCTTTTCAAAACAGAGTGGTTTTTTAATTCAAACTTGGACAAATGATCAACAATTTTATTCTCAGCTCTCTTTCCATCTACTCTTTCAAAGTCAAATTCTTGCAAAAGAAGAACCCATCTTATCAATCTTAGTTTTACATCCTTCTTTTTAATTAAATACTTAATAGCAGAATGATCTGTATGCACTATATATTTTATTCCAATTAAGTATGATCTAAATTTATCAAAAGCATATACTACTGCTAATAACTCTTTCTCAGTTGTGGTATAATTAATTTGAGCTTCATTAAGAGTTCTACTAGCATAGTAGAGAACTTTGAAAATCTTATCATGCTTTTGTCCTAAAATAGCTTCAATAGCATAATCACTAGCATCATACATCAATTCAAAAGGCTTTTCCCAATCTAGTTAAATAATAATTGGTGTAGTGAATAATTTTTCTTTTAATAATTCAAAAGCTCTTAGACACTCTTTATCAAAATTAAAAGTTAAATCTTTTTCAAGTAAATGACATAAAGACTTAGCAA
>NW_018237048.1:0-5240 GCF_001263595.1 Phalaenopsis equestris | reverse complement strand
TCTAATTTCAACAAATTTATTTTTAAAATGAAAATCTCAATAATACAAGCCAAATGACACTAAGTGATTCAATTCGAGTCCAAATAAACATAGATTAAGAACTTGAAGTATATTTGTAAGCTTTGGAACATTAATTTGATGGTCAAATGATTTCAAATTTTGCATGCTTATAATCAAGTCGAGCAGTTAGATAAAATGAATCCAACGACCCTAGTTCATTCAATTCTAAGGTTGTTAAGAAACTTAAACAATGAAAAAATGATATATGATTAAAGATATCAATGTAGATCAATCGATAAAATGTTTTAAAATTCACGATAAATTGAAATAAAGTTCTCTTATTATTCACTTAAAAAAGGAGGAGAAGATGAGAACGAGATGAAAACTAAAGCTTTACTTGTGGAGAGAAGTGTAGGTGAATGACCACCAGCTATTGTTTTAGCTAACTACAGTTGTGGAAGGAACCAACTATAACTTTTACATCTTTTTATGTCTGTTGTAGCTTTTGTAGTCAAGTACAATTTATTGTAGCCACCAACTGATATTATAGTAGTCCAACAATGACCTTTGTTAGCCAAACTATTATTAGACATCTATGATTCTTAACTTTTATAATCCTATCTTCCCAAATTATTAAAAAAAGTGAACTTTTGTACCAATAATTTTCTTGTGGATTATTTTGACTAGGCCAGACTCTGCGAGTTTTCTCTTTCTAGGTTCTCTCTACGTAAAAAATGTGGTTATCTCTACATTTTTTTTGTGTTAAATAATTATACTGAGCTGGGTCTTAAGTTTTTGCTACTGCTGATAATTTTTTAGCACGTAGTAACGATGAAGCTCTCTTTTTTCAAAATTTGTGTATGTGCAAAATTTTGTTCGTTACCTCAGGATTTATGAATGTATATTTGTCACTATTTAATACTTTCTTTTAATGTTAAAATTTGCCCATTATAAAAGCATTAAATCCATAATACCCATGTAATATTATAAAAAAAATAATGAATAAGATAATATGTATGATTTATTTTAAAAGAAAACTCTAGAAATTATGAAAATAAATTATATCACGGGGAAAGAAAGTGATAGCCAAATTTATTAATATAAGATGGAGTTATTCGCATGATTCAGTTAATATGGTCATAAGATAATCTATGGACAAAATAAATTTTAATATCTTAAAATGTACAATAAAAATGAATTTATACGAAAAATATGAAGGACTCTTAAAACATATTGATGAGGCTACAAGATATTGAGCTAGAGAACCTTAGTTAAGTGTAACTTCTATAAATATACAAAAATATGACATTGCTGCTACTTAAAATATTGTTGAAATCAAGGATCAAAATAGCAAAATAATTTTGGTCACCATAGCTTAATCATGAAAATCACAAGCATGGTTTTATTACCTGAGGAGTGAACTAATGCGGCCACTAGAAGAGGAACCGAGGCACAAAGTACTACTGTCTCTAAACAAAACTTATTACTTATAATAAGATGAATAAGAGTCAACCCCAAAACCTTGTTACATAAAAGGATGAGCAGAAAGGATGAGAATGCAGCCAACAAATGCCTTCTCCTTAGAGATCACCAAAACTAGGCTGCCAGGCATATTCAAGTTCTTATATTTGAACCATTATCAAGGTTAAACTAATTTGTTCACCCATTTTGCATACTTTGAGTTGACTAAATCATTGTTGAACATAAACAACACTCTAAAGCTTTTGTTATTTCTTACTACATTTGAAAAGTCAGCCCTTATAAGAATTTCTAGCTTATAAGCTTAATGCATATGAAAATTGCATCATTCAATGAATGTAGAAGTTTAATGAGGATATTTTCATTCCTTTTTATTTTTTATTTTTATTTTTAAAGTAGTCAATAATTTTTCTATCGTCATATACTTCTCTTTTTTGAATAAGTATCTCTTCTAGATCATATAAATGATTAAGAGAAGAGATGAATCATAAAAGACAGACATGCGACAAAAACGACAAATAAGAGAAAGGATGTGGAGACTATACGTGTGATAAACCTTGCAAGGATATATCAAGTATATCCTCCCAAACAAGATCGAATGAAAGCACCTTGAACTAATATTCATGAATCAATACATACGTATACTACCAACAACAAGAGATTTAGGCGTGCTTGCGTGTTCTGGGGTCTAGATTGCTCTCAAGGGGACATATTCCACTTTGTTAATTTCATATTGGGGATTGCCCAAGAATATTCTTGATCTGAAGAAGTTTCGCATACATTAGTAGTGAAGACTAGCATAGGGCTATCAAAGGACAATTATTTCACATGAGAATATACTGATGCTTTCAAAGCTCCCGCTATGTCACGGGTTGGAGAGTGAGTCTCTCACGGTCTCACATGGGTAACAATCTCAACACACAAAGCCTACAAAATAACCAAATCATCGTGATGGGGAACCCCAATACACCAAAGCACATCCAGGTCATAAAGACTGAGGACAAATAGTTGTATCTCAAAAGAGCAATAGTTCATTAGTAATCGAGCCATCAATATGATATCAATGAAAGAAAAAGGAGCGACAGGGTTCAATAGGAGTAGTTAAAGGAGGGAGGAATAATCCCTAGTAGGTAGGGGCAGCTTGGTCAGGGTACCACAAACCCGTCATCACAAGCTACAAGGACCCTAAGTCTACATGATCATAAATTTACTCTACCCAACATGTCTAGAGACCCCCGATCAGCAATCCATAAATTGTGTCGTCCGCGAGAACCTCAGTAGCCCTATGGTCAATGGAACTAAACTCTATCTTATGATTATCTGTTGTAGCTTCAAAAAGTGGGACTTATACTAGTTAAAGTGGTAAGGATGTCACTTAAAAGAGGAGAAAAGAAGGTTCAACACCAAAGCTGGAAACACTACCAATATAAAGACTCACATCTCGTCTATGTCGGGAAGCCTTCTAAAGACCTAAGTACACTATACAACCAACTAAGTAGAAATCTATGTTGGGTCAGTCATGTTGGAGAAGCACATAAGCTTTTCTTCAAAAAATGTAAAAAATGTAGTTATCTAAAGCAGTCATTAGATATTGTGGTGACCTTATTAGTATGACTTAGGATATGACTATGTAATGCAACCTATTTAAAATCTAGTCGAAGGCCATGCAGAAAAGTAAAAGTAGGTTTTAAAAAATCCTGAAAATTTTTATTCTAAATTTTAGATTATCTCAATCTTTTATGATTAGGCTTTTTGTTGAAAATTTTAAAATCTTAAAGTCCTAAAGAGCCCAAATTGAACTTTTTGTGGCATCCCAGATCAAACTGAAAGAAATAAGAAAAATAATCCATGCATGCAAACATGCGAGAAAAGTGTGAAAACAAGCCAAATATAAAAAAATAAAATGTTGATGCCCCTAATTTTGTGACATATATGAGAAAGGAAAAAGGCAATTGGAATCCAAATATGCATGACTGGTTCTAATTCTATACATAAATGAAATTTAGAATTAAGGTACGGGACACAAGAAAATAACTTCTGGTCCCCGTTACATGGTTCTGCCCATCTAGCACCTCAGATATTATTTCTAATACAGACTCTACTAGGACTCTAAAAGTACAAAGAAAAAAAATGACTCAAACTGCATGGAAACATTGTTAGTGAGAAATCCAACAAACATGCAATGTAAAATGAGCATTTCTATTTTATTGGGGGGGGCTAAATGACACCTGTAAATAAAATGTTAGTAGAAATCATCACATGCTCCCCCTTAATGATGCCCGTGTGTATGCATATATATATGGACGACTCCCTGTAGAAGAACACCTTAATATACTACTATGCATATCAAGCATGCAAGCACACCAGAAAACACAAAAAATGGCGCTTGTTTAACACAAGAAAATCAACAAAGAATAATAGACAGAGGCGACAAAAAAACTACCTAGCATCCTAATTACTAGTCTAGCACAAAATTTAACGAGAGTGTGTCCTAACTAGCGTCACAAGATAAGTTTTTGGGTATATATAACTTTGTGTGATCTTTAGGTAACCAAAGAGGAAACACTACCAATATAAAGATCGGGAAGCCTTCTAAAGGTAAGTGTGTCCTAACAATATAAAGACTCACATCTCGTATGCCCATTATTCTCAAGATAAGTTTTTGGGTATATATAACTTTGATGGGATCACTACATTGGCCATTTCCTAAAGATCAAAGGGATCTAAATGGTGTCATTGACCCGACTTGCAATTATGTGTTTTTTTAATCTCCGAAAGTTTGCTAGAAAATATGTCTCAAATTATATCTAGCGACCCATGTGACAAATATAATGATTTATGAATTATATGATAAATTCACATTAGGGAACTACACAAGTATACGTATAATTTCAAGTAATGTAGGATTTCCTTAAAAACCCTGACCGCGACTTTATATATGCTAAAAATATAAGTATTTAATACTGCTACTAAAAGAATTAATTCCTCAGCAACTGTATCAAAACTTAATAACAATTATAGATTTGATAAATATGGATGTAATAAATATTCAATAATTGTAAAGTCACACTTATCATTGCAAGTATACGTATCGCTCAAGTAAATAGGGCTCTAATGGAGTCTTAGATATCGATCCCACAGGGAGTAAAATTAGAACTACGAACTAAGATTTTAGAAAAGCAATATTTTTATCGCAACAACGAAAATCAATTTGTTTATCTGCCACTAATAGGCAATTAAAATAAATATGTAATTTTAATAACTATTAAATAACTAAATATACTAATGAAGGTTCAAATGTTATATTCAGTATATAAGAAAGAATCCTTCTCCTTGTTAAGAAGTTATAGTGAATGGATAAAGTGAATCAGTTCAAATTATATTGTGTCAAATAGGAGCATACCTATTTTTTACCCTTTGGTCCAGGTATAAAGAACATTGACTAATCCTACGTTTGTTTAATGAATCTACGGCTAGGCTGAGAGGATACCGGCTCTCACATCGGAGCTCCCACGTTCCCCTTGCCTGAGGGCTAACATCTACACTTCAGCACCCAAACGATAAGACCGAATTGGGGATTTTAGTCTGTCACTCTAAAATCTCCAATTCTACACCCGATAATTTTATTTCCCTATTTATTTGCACCCAACTTCCATGGGCTTTGACCTCCCTGAATCTTGGATGTAATCTTCACTTTAGTTGTAAAACTCAACATATTTTAACAAATCAATTGACCAGATTGAAAGTAAATTAAGATCAAA
>NW_018237047.1:0-2673 GCF_001263595.1 Phalaenopsis equestris | reverse complement strand
GAGTGGCATTAATGTAAAAGCCAAATTTTGTGTTAAAAATCTAAAAAGAAAAATATTGGGTCGTATGTGTGTAAATTCTCCTTGTCATTATTTTGTGATTTTTTTTTAGTATTTAAAAAAAAAGACTTTATTAAGCGTGGAGAGTATATTTATATATATGTTTTAAGTGGACGTATAAAGTTATTGTACATCACAAATATGTATGCACGAATTTCAAGAAAGTTCAGTGGGTCTCGCTTACAAATATCAAAGAATAGTACATGAAGATAATAAAAAAATGGAAACATTTGAGCCGACCAAACGGAAGCATAGTGGAACAAAGAAATAGCAGTCCAATCCGAAGGACAATCATTCATTGACCTGTTGCGAAAAACGACAACAAAAAGTGAAAATAAATTGGGACGAGAAAAAAAATACATCAGAAAAAGGCAACACAAAATTTATGTGGTTCAACAGAAAATTTTATTTCTTCGAAGAAATTATACCATCGTCGATTCGACGACTACAAGAAAATAATTCTCTCTTTATTTTCTCTATTCTCTTTACCAAACCCACGTGAGAAAAGGATTGAAACAAAAGAAAACCACACTTTCTTTTACCTTCTCTCCTCTCTCTAAAGCCACATGAGAAGAGGACTAAACAAAAGGAAAAGCAAACTTCCTTTTCCGTTGCACAACAGCCGAAGAGGAGAGGGTCCTGCTCCTTAGCATAGCCGCAGAAGGAGTGTTTTTTTCTTTAGCTAAGGAGAGGGATTAGGATGATTTGAAAGGCTTTGGCTTTGCCCTTTTATAAGTAGCATAAAAACTTTAGTCGGAAGGTTTCTTTGACGGGACCGCATGGAGCAACGCGGGAACCGCTTGAAGGAGCGCTGGGAACGCGTGAGAAGCGGAGAGAGATAAAGGAGTAAATATAGGAAATAAATGGGATTAACAAATTGATTATGTGGATTGAGCTCCACCACTTAACAATTCTCCCACTCGGAGACCGGGACACAAACTGCATTATCCACTGGTTGTATCATCATTTTCCTCAAACGTGATATATTCCACCTCTGCAACTGAAGACCTTGTCTTCAAGCTAGAAGATCAACTGAAGTCAAGCACAACTTTAGTTTCTCAAGTGTAACGCCCTTGGTCAACATATCAGTAGGGTTCTTGGTTCCACAATTTTTTTCAAGTAGAAACTGTCTGTCATCTAACAATGATCGAATAAAGCGATACCTAATCTGAATGTGCTTGGTCTTGGATTAAAATGTTGAATTTCTGGCAAGAAATATGACGCTCTGACTATCACTGTAGAGAGTGTCCTTTTGAACCGTCTTACCCTATTCCTCCAAGAAACTCTGCAGCCATATCATATCCTTAGCAATCTCTGACACTGCAATGTACTCAGCTTTTATAGTAGACAAAGAAACTGTCTTCTGTTAATTTGAGTCCCATGATATTGCAGTATCACCGAGAGTATAAACATAACTTGTAATTGTTTTTCTACTGTCAATGTCTCCATCTTAATCTGCAACTATTCGGTAGCAAATATATTTTCGGTAGCAACCATAACCATTACCATCCTAATGGTTGTGAGCTTCACCACAGGAGAACATATCTTAGAGTAATCAATGTCTTGCCTCTATTGAATATCTTTTACAACAAGTCTATCATTGTACCTTTTATTGCCATTAAACTCAGTCTTTACCCGGTACGCCCACTTGTTGTGGAATATCTTCTTCCTTGGTGGAAGTTCTGTTAGCTCCCATGTTTGATTTCTCAACAGAGAATCCATCTCCTCCTTCATGGCCAGTTCCCACTTGCTAGAACTTTCATCTGCTAAGGTTTCTTCGTATCTTTGGGGTTCTGTATTATCTGTCAACAAGATGTAGTTCAAAGTTGGTGAGGTACTTTGTGGTGAACATCTACTCGTGACTGACCTGCGAACGACAGATGGAGTAGTAGATGACTCTGAACCTGACTGCAGAATAATAGGAATGGGTGCTCCGGACCCATCCTCTCATCATTCAGATCTATTCCCCTGTACTGTGACCTTTGGTAGATCGTCAAACTTAACGAACTCCGATTCTTGAGGAGCTGCTTCAGGATTTGTACTAGCCTTGTCCTTGTACATCACATTCTCATTAAAGATCATATTTTTGCTTCTGATAATCTTCTCATCCTGATCATCCCAAAAATGATAGTCAAATGCTTCGTCTCCATATCCAATGAAGTAACATTTCTTTGACTTAGCCTCAAGCTTGCTACGTGCATCAGGATTGATTAGAACATAAGTAAGATAACCAAAGGTCTTAAGATGAGAAAATTTAACCTATTTGCCGCTCCAAACTTCCTCAGATAATTTACAGTCTAATGGGACGGATGGCCCTCTGTTGATCAAGTAAACTGCAGTGATGACTGCATCTGCCTAGAAGGTTAGTGGTAGTCCAGCATGTAATCTCATGCTCTTGACGTGCTTATTGATGGCCCTGTTCATGCGTTCTGAAACTCCATTTTACTGTGGTGTCCTCGGAATGGTCTTCTCCATTCTGATACCCTGAGCTGCATAATATTCCTTGAACCCACCATCAATGTACTCACCACAATTATCAGACCTCAAACATTTCAGTTTTAGACCTGTCTCCATTTCAACTATGGCCTCCCAAGTTTTGAACACAGTAAATACATC
>NW_018237046.1:0-1586 GCF_001263595.1 Phalaenopsis equestris | reverse complement strand
AAAAAAAAGTAAATGCAATGGCTTAAACAGTATATATAAAAAGACTTTCTCCTTGCTAATAATTCATAATCAGTGAAGGATTTCAAAGTTAGTTTAGAAACTTAAATGTGGTATTGTGACAAAAACGAGCATATCTATTTTTTTACTCTCTTTCAAATTGTACAAAGAACATTGACTAATCTAAAGTTAGTGTTGGCATGTATAGTAGTGCAGGTAGGTTCTAGCTTCTTACTCCTAAATTATCCACTATGCCCTCTCTATAAGACCTACCAGTGAGCCTCAATTTCAATCTCTAGACCAAATTGATAAAAGAATCTAGTCTGTCACTCTAGAAACATCAATTGTAAGCCCAACAAAGCTTATCTCCCTACTTATTCGCAACCCCTTTTAGAAGATCGTGACTGCTCTTTCCAAGGTAGAATGTGATACTTACAAGTCAAGAAATCTTAGTCCTTTTGGGTCTATAAGTTTCTCAACTGGTTTTATCAATACAAGTGGCCAATTTATAAAGTAAATGAAGGATCGATAAAAATATCATCACAATCTTTAAGAATTAATAAAGTTCTAAACAAAATAAAATTCACTTACTTAAATACTTCATATTGCAAGGAGAAAGAAAAGAGAAGTACTCATGAAGCATGGGGATAAAAAACAAAATATATTTGTAAAACTTCAATCCAAAGTACAAAAATTAAGAACAAAGATACGAATAATTATCTGGAATGTTCCCTCAAGCACTCTTTTGAAGTTCAATGACTTCTCTAACTCCAACAACACTTACAAGGCTCAAAAAATCTAGAAAAAATAAAGACTCACAAAGAAAACTTCTAGCACAGTTAACACACTCACACACTATGATACTTTCTAAATCCGACCCCAAGCCCTTTTGAATTAATCCATATTTATAGAACTTCAAAAATGACCAATGGTTGCTTCAAAAATCAGTTCAAAATTCAACCTCATTCAATGAATCTTCTAGAAAGTAATCGTAGTGCCTAGGTGCCCAACTGTCACGCGTAGGCGCCAGCCAATTTCTGCATATAGCGCCTAGGCGTCAGTTCGGCTAGTTTGGCACTTTTTTTCAATTTAACACATTTTTCTCATTTATGATGTATTTTATATTCTTTTTATTCATAAACTCTTTTCTTGCACTTGCAACCATAAACATGAGAATACCCTTCATTACAGAATATAATCCTAAAAAATTGAACATAAAATGTGCATAAAAATAGGTAATTTCAAGGTGGATAATTCCCCCGAATTTAAACATTAGTTGTCCTCAAGTGAACTTTGTTACTACATATAAAAAGCATAACTTATGGAAGTGAGTTTTCCTTGATGATTTCTATTATTTTTGTTTTATAAATGCAATAGTGAAACTTTAGAAAAATTTTTAATCACTTAGCTTAATACTAGAAAGTGAAAATATTTAGTAACCAAGTTTAAGAATTTTGATTTCCTATTTTTTGCAAGAATAAATGTAATTTGTCATATTAAAGGGACTTAAATAAATTATATGAAAAAGAATATCATGAGAACTTTACTAGCAAAGATGCTAATACTTCATAAATAAGCTTAGAAATGTA
>NW_018237045.1:1759-2369 GCF_001263595.1 Phalaenopsis equestris | reverse complement strand
TTTCTCTCACTGTCCTCTTTATTCTCGCTATCACTCATCTCTCTATAGCTTCTCTTCCTTCATCCTTCTCTTTCTCACTTTCTCTCTCTCTCTCACGGCCCCTCTCTCCTCCCTCATTTTCACTTTATCCATCTTATCTCTATTACTCTCTCTTTCTTTATCTCTCTCGTACCCTCCATCTCTTCCACTCTCTCCCTCTGTCTATCTCCCTCTCTCAATACATCTTTCTTTATTTGCCTCCCTCAACTTTTCTCACTCTCTGGTCCTTGCTATCACTCTCTATCTCTTGCACTTCTATGTCTCTCTTTCTCTCTTTCTTGCCCACACTCTCTCTCTCTCACGCTCTTCTCTCTCTTCTCTCTCTCTCACTCTTTGCCCTCTTTCTCTATTTTTCTCCCTCTTCTACCCTTCCTTTCTTTCTTTCTCTCTTGCCCTCTCCCTCACTCTCTCTTGCCCTCTTCTGGCTCCTTGTATATTCAATAGATCTTCATCTCCTTCTCTCTCCCTCTCTCCCTCTCTCCCTCTCTCCCTCCTTCCCTCTTCAGCTCTTTTTCCCTCTCCCCCTCTCTCTCTTCTCTTTTTTCTCTCTCTTTACCATCTCTCTATTTTC
>NW_018237045.1:1277-1697 GCF_001263595.1 Phalaenopsis equestris | reverse complement strand
TCCAAAACTCTCCCTCCCTCTATCTCTTGACAACAATCTTTAATTCTCTCTCTCTCCCACCAAATATCTTTTTTTCTCCTCATTCAAGCCATCACACACTTTCTTTCTACCTCCTTTTACCACCTTTTTTCTCTTCCTCCGTACTTCCATCTCCCTTCCCTTCCATACCTCTCTTACTCTATGAATTTTCCTGTCCCTCCCTCTTATTGCTCTCTTCTTTTTCTCCTTCCCTTCTCTCTCTTCTCTTACTTTCTCTCACACCCTTCTCTCTGTCACTTTCTCTCTCTCTTCTATCCTCTATCTCTCTCCTAAACTCCCTCTATTCCTCTCTCACTTCCATCTTTCTATCACAACCTACCTCCATCCCCAAATTTCTCTCTTTCACTTTCCCTCACTCTCACGTTTCTCTTTCCCCCTTCA
>NW_018237045.1:0-643 GCF_001263595.1 Phalaenopsis equestris | reverse complement strand
CTACCTCCATCCCCAACTTTCTCTTTCCCTTTCCCTCACTCTCACCTTTCTCTCTCCCTCTTTCTAGCTTTCTCTGACACCTTTTTGTTATCTCTCTCTCCCCATCTCTTCTACTCTCACTCACACTCTCTTGTCCTCTCTATCTCTCTTTCTCTCAATATGTTGCTCAATCTCTCGGACATGCTCACCTTAACTCTCCCTCCCACGCCCACCCTCCCTCTCTCCCTGCCTCTCTATACTTCTCTCCTTAATTCTCTTCCTCCCTTTGTCTCCACCCCCTCTCTTTATCTCTCTTACTCTCCCTCTCTTAAGCTTTCTCTCTCTCCAAAATCTCTTTCTCACTTTTTGACCCTCCCTCTCTTTGTTTGGTCTCTCTCACCATTCTTATGTCATTCTCTCTCAACCCTTCTCACTCTCTCTCCTCGTCTGTCCCTTATTTCTCTATTTTTTTCTCCCTCAATCTCTCTTTGTCAATCTCGACCTCTCTCTTGTGGTCTCACTCTCTCCATATCATCACTTAACTATCCCTTTCTCTCTCGCTTTTTCACTCCCTCTCTATCCCTCTCTCTCTTGATATCTCTCTCATTATATCCTCTGTTAGTCTTTTCTCTCCCTCTCTATGACTCTCCCTACATCTTCCTAT
>NW_018237044.1:0-758 GCF_001263595.1 Phalaenopsis equestris | reverse complement strand
CAGGATCATACATCCCACTTGAGGCTGAATCTCATGTTTCGGATCAGCCAGCACCAGTTTGGATTCCTGCCGTGGCCTGGAGGAAGGAACGTCCTAGACAGCTACCAGCTCCCGGTATGGTGGAATATTACAAAATAAGCAAGATAAACAAATAAATATTTGAATTCTATGAAGAAGTTCAAGGAAAGTTTATTAACATATTAGAAGGCCTGGAGTTACATACCAGGGTTTTCTCTGAAACTGATGAAAGAAGCATCCTTGATTGCATCTTTGATTTGAGAGATAGAGGTCGAGCACGCCTTCTCATGGAAAGAACGTACTCCGAGCCGAAGAAATCGATGCGGGGGAAATGTGAAGAATCACCATCCAGTGTGGATGTTGTTACAATTTTACAAACGACAGATAGGGGAATCCGCCTGGGATACTCAGAAACGACCAAGTGGATCCGTTACCACCGATGATCAAGTGGATGATAAAGAGAACGGTCAGATAGAATACCCTACCCGCCACTTGTATTTCTAACAGTTGCATCATCAACATTTACGAAGAAGGTGACTGCATTCCTCCGCACCATCATGACTTTGTGAGGCCTTTCTGCACGGTCTCATTCATGAGTAAGAGCAATATTTTGTTTGGAAAAGAAATCGACGTAATCGGCCCTGGTGAATTCAGTGGAGCTATGGAAATTCCTCTTCCAGATGGTTTGGTACTTGTTCTCAAGAACAACGGTGCAGACGTTGCCAAGCACTGCATTCTAG
>NW_018237043.1:0-266 GCF_001263595.1 Phalaenopsis equestris | reverse complement strand
CATGAACCTTCGCGGCATTAAGCGAGGTCGAGTTCACGAACAGGACTTCGTGTGCAGTTAGGTAGAGGCGGCGTCGCGATTTTGAGGCGCGACAGTTCATAAACCTTCGCGGCATTAGGCGAAACGGAGTTCGCAGATTTGTCGCAGGAGTTGCGGCATGTGCAGTTGCAACGGAGTTCGAAGGTTTGTCGCAGGAGTTGCGGCAGATGCAGTTGCAGCGAAGTTCATAGATTTGTCGCAGGAGTTGCGGCATGTGTAGTTGCAGC
>NW_018237042.1:4776-5287 GCF_001263595.1 Phalaenopsis equestris | reverse complement strand
TTCTTGGACAAATGTATAAAAAGATTTTTAAAGTTGTGTACTTCACTAGTAAAACTCTTAATGATGTTCAAATTAACTATACTGTTACAGAAAAAGAGTTATTAGTCATTATGTATGCTTTAGACAAATTTAGATCTTATTTAATTGGGACTCCATGTGTTGTACACACTGATCACAGTGCTATTAAATATCTTATGCAAAATAAGGATATCAAACCAAGGTTAATTAGATGGATACTTTTGATGCAAGATGCAAGAATTTGATCTGATGCAAGAATTTGATCTTGTGGTTATTGGTAGAAAGAGAACTGATAATCAAATTGCTGATCATTTATCTAGATTAGAAAATCATGAATTATTTGACACCGACAAAGAATATACAGACAGTTTCCCTGATGAACAACTTTATAATGTTAGTGAGTGGAAAATATCATGGTATGCCGATATTATTAACTTTATTGTAAGTGATATTTTGCCACCTATGCTGACACCACAACAACAAAGAAAATTTA
>NW_018237042.1:0-1278 GCF_001263595.1 Phalaenopsis equestris | reverse complement strand
GATAAAAGAGACGACTTGAGTTCGACGAGTCTCGCTTCATCAATGCGAAGGCTCAATCGAGGTTTACTTTAGTGTTTAAAGGAAAGAAATGTATACAAGATTGAGTTTTTGAGAGTCCGGGAGGAGAAATTGAACGAGTTATTACCGAGCGGAGGTGGGAAAACTTCTGTTATACCACCAATAAGGCTACTGCAAATATTGTGAAAGAGTTTTATGCCAACGTGTTCTATTCTGAGGACGGAATCGATCAAGTGCGGGGATTTTATGTTGAATTTGGTGCCGCCCAGATTAACTCCTTTTACGAAGTCCCAGACTCCTATAACTGCCTCTATGAAACCTTCAGTATGATGGAAGGCCCGCTGAACGATGTGATCAACTTTCTCACTGATGGGAAATGAACATGGAATATAAAGCAACTAGAACGGGTAAATTTTTCTGCTTCTATGATAAATGCCACATCTAAAGCATGACACTATTTTATTTCCTCTCTTCTGTTACCGACCTATCACCATAGTGAGGTAACAAGAGATAGAGCTATTCTGAATTTCTGAATTAAAGCTTTACTACCATAAATCATAACTTTTAAATAGTAGTAAAATTACTTGAGGACAAGTAATAAGTTTGGGGTATTTCGACCAAAGGAAAATATGTTGAGATTTTCAGACCTATTTGACACTATTTTTGATGATATTGCACTTTAAAGAAATGTATTTTTGATGTTTTGTTGTAAGAATGATGAATTAGGGTAATTGGAGCAAAAAGATGCAAAGATGCAAAAAGGAGCGAATTTGGAGCAAAAATGACCAAAATGTGAAGATTTGAACTAGGGCGCCGACGACGAGCCCAACGACGCCGACGACGAGAATTTCCCAAGACTCCATATTTATATTTTAGAAGGCCAGCCAACGGCGCCCTCGAGACCGCTGACGGTGAGATCGGCGGTTAATTTAAAAGGTGCATTGAATGTAAACATTTTTTTAAGGGATGCTTAGGCAACTTAGGCAACTCTTGGGAAAACTCATCCACAACTTTAAAAGAAGATTTTGGTTGAAAATTGGAGAGAGCCTAGAGGTCCAGGATGTCCAAGAAAGAGGCCTTAGAGGTTAGAGAGGTTCTAGTAGTGTGTAGAGATTCTAATTGTGAGGAATTCTTCGATAGATTATAAGAGTGGAGGGAAAGTGAGAGATTTCTTCCTCCTTGTCGCTTCAAAGAGGAATTCTGTGTGCCGTAAATAAAGGAAGATATTTAGAGGAACTTCAAGGAGTTTTCTTGGGGAGG
>NW_018237041.1:4798-5029 GCF_001263595.1 Phalaenopsis equestris | reverse complement strand
ACACATGTCCATACCCTATGGTGCCATTTTTCTTGATCATAATAAGCTTTAACGATGATCCTACCCTTGGTTAGCCATTTTAACCCAAGCTAAAACCCAAAGCCGTGAGCCCCTACATGGCCAAAACCCAAACTCATGCCAAGAGGCCACCTCAGCCAAAATTGAGCCAAGAGATCCTCTGCTTGACACCTAAGCAGTGGGGCTACCCTCTTAATTGGCCAGCCAAGCTCC
>NW_018237041.1:0-608 GCF_001263595.1 Phalaenopsis equestris | reverse complement strand
AACGGGATTTCAATTCCGATGACCGACAGCTACTTACGGGCAAACCCCACACCAAAAATAGTGTCGACAGCTTCTGGTGACTCCGCTGGGATAAGCTTCTCTCTCCATTTAAGTCAAGAAAAATATATCTTCATATATTGGTAATGTGTCCATGTTCCTCTTGAACCAGATTACCTTTCTTCTGTTGGCATACTTTACCCATTTCTGTCTTATGAAAGTACGGTCAACTCTTTTGACCTTCAGGATTATCTGTTCAACCATCCTGGGACAGAGTAATTCAGAAGGTCATTAAGGACAATCTGATCTTTGTATGAATTGCATTATCGTCTCCTTTCGGGAATGATTTTGCTTTTCTGAATCCCGTACTGGGTCCTAAAACATTTCAATTTTGCAAATTAAACTAATACTACATAAATTTTGAAATTTTTTTTTACCTGGTCTTTAGACTTCCCATTGTTAGTTTTAGTGTTTGTGCTAAAACTACAACACTTTGGCCATATAACTAACCTTAGCACTTTCTTTCAAAAAGTTGCTACAATGACTTATCCGACGCTAACATTCACATGCAACCTTCCAACAAGTCGCGAGGCCTGCAATGTTGCTACTAC
>NW_018237040.1:0-542 GCF_001263595.1 Phalaenopsis equestris | reverse complement strand
AAAGGGGAGATGTTTGTGGTTTGACAGGTCCTACAAACTAAGGTTAAATCCCTTGCAGCCAACCGCAGCCCCCCTTTCCCCTCCTAGTCCCCAACCACGCAACCACCCTCCTACCATCCAATCAACCAAACCAACCACCACCCCTTGCATTAAACTTTAGTTGAACTTGCTTGTGTTTTTCATTGTAATTTCCTTTCAAGTGTTTTTGGTTGTAACCACTGATTTTCTTTCAATAATAATATTTATTTTCTTATTATTACCATAAAGACGGAGTATCTCCCTAAAATATAAATCTGCAATAAATAAAGCATACATCATCTTATGGCAAGATGGAAAATGTGACAACTTGGAGAAGCGGCCGACTATTATTATTTGTTAGATTTGATGAAAACTCATAATGAGGTCCATGTTCAAATCCACCCAAGATAATTCTGAATCAGTTAACAACATATAGAGATATGTATTATGGCCCTAGGTCTCAACTATATGACAACACAGACTGACATACCTCCACGTCCCACACCAATCTAAGCTAGTAAAAA
>NW_018237039.1:0-459 GCF_001263595.1 Phalaenopsis equestris | reverse complement strand
TTTTTATTTTGACTTCAATTTTATTTTCCTTTAGTGTATCTAACCTTAAGGAGTTCACAAACCAAATTTCATATTTTTTCTGATTTATATTTTATTTTTTATAATAATTTTAGCGAGTAATCATAAATATCTTGAAAAATAGTTTTTAAAGTATTAAAAATATATTTTTGGGTCATTAAAAATTCATGGAGGCATTTTAAACTGCTATCCTTAATCAATAAAAATTTGTTAACATTTTGAAATATTTTGTATTTTTGTGATTTTTTGATTATTTAAATTATTTTTAAACACTTAAAATGGACTTTTTATTTTAATTACAGTTTTATTTTTCCTAAGTTTCTCTAACCTCAGAGAACTCACCAGAGTTGATTTTATATTTTTTTTAATATTTTAATTATTATAATTAATTTAAGCCAAAATGAGTAATATTACAGGAAAATACATTTACACATTCAAAAC
>NW_018237038.1:0-654 GCF_001263595.1 Phalaenopsis equestris | reverse complement strand
TTTTCTCTTTATCCCTCCCACTCTTACTCCACTCTTTCTCAATTTATCTCTCAATCTTTCTTACTCTGTTACTCCACAACGCTATTTATCTCTCCGTCTCCCTCTCTTTCTATCCCCTCCCTCTACTTCTCACTCCCTCTCCCTCTCTCCCCTCTCTTTATCCCTCTATCTCTCTCCATTCCTTTCTCCCACTTTTTTATTCTCTCTATCTCTTTCTATATATTTCTCTCGCTCTCTCCCTCTCTTTCTCTATCTCATTCTAATTCTCCCTCTCTTTATCTTTCTCCCTCTATCTAGCTCTATTACTCACCCTCTCACTTTATCACTCCCTCTCTGTCTATCTTACTCTCTTACCCTCTCTCTCTCCCTCTCTTTTATTAACACTCTTACTCTCTTCTCTCATTCTCTGTCACTCGCTCTCTCTCAATTTCACTTCTTGCTCTATCTCTCTCTCTTCCCACTCCCACTCACTCTCTCTCAATTTCACTTCTTGCTCTATCTCTCTCTCTTCCCACTCCCACTCGTTTTCCCTTCCCCACTCTAACTCCATACACACCTCCAAATCTTCCCAACACCTCTCTCCTTTTCTTCGGTTCCTATCTTTATTCATTCTTCTCTATCTTCCCATCTCACCCTCTCTTTAACTCTATCATT
>NW_018237037.1:0-287 GCF_001263595.1 Phalaenopsis equestris | reverse complement strand
GCAGTATCTAATCTAGTAGACCAATCTGATTTATAGGAATTTACAAATTTTCTAAAATTCATTTTATTTCACGATTTAATATTTCTGCTAGATCGCAGGTCTGAGGATGATAAGAAGTAAAGAATTTATGCATAATATCATAGTTTTTAATTAATTTCTCAATTCTCTTATTCCTAAAATGGGATCCTCTATCTGTAATAATTACTCTCGGTATTTCATATCTTGTAAAAATATTTTTATTTAAAAATTGATAAACACTCTGAGCATCACATTTAGGTATAGCAATA
>NW_018237036.1:0-3194 GCF_001263595.1 Phalaenopsis equestris | reverse complement strand
ACTCTTGCAACAGAAGTATCCATCTAATTAATCTCAGTTTAGCATTTATCTTTTGCATCAAATATTTGATAGCAAAATGTTTTGTATGCATTATACATTTAGCTCTAAATAAGTAAGGTATAAACTTATCAAAAGCATAAACAATAGCTAATAACTCTCTTTCAGTAGTGGTATAATTAATTTGAGCATCATTTAGAGTTTTACTAGCATAATATATTACTTTAAAAACTTTTGCATACCTTTGCCCTGAAACAGCTCCATTGACATAATCATTAGTATTATACATTATTTCAAATGGTTTCTTCAATCAAGTAGAACTATTATAGGAGTTGTGATTAATTTTTCTTTAATAATTCAAATGTTTTTAAGCATTCCTCATTAAAATTAAATTTTGCATCCTTTTCTAAAACTTGATATAATGGTTTAGTAATTTTTGAAATTTTTTTTTTATATAACGTCTGTAGAAATCAACATGTCCTTGAAAACTTTTTACCCCTCTAACCATAGTAGGAGGCGGTAATTTTGTAATAACTTGAATTTTTGCCAGATCTAGTTTCATGCCATTTTCAAAAATTTATGCCCAAGTACAATTCATCCTTCAACCATAAATTGACATTTTTCAATTTAATACTAAATTTACTTTTTCACATTTTCCAGAATTTTTTCTAAATTATTTAAACATAATTCAAACGAAGTTCCAAATAGTGAAAAATCATCCATAAATGCTTCTATTTCACGTTCAATTAAATTACAAAAAATTGACATCATACATCTTTGAAATGTTGCAGATGTGTTACATAGTCCAAAAGACATTCTAAGAAAAGCAAATGTTCCATAAGGGTTTATAAACGTTGTCTTTTCTTGATCTTCGAGAGCAATCGGAATTTGATGATACCCAGTATATCCATCAATAAAGTAGTAATATTTTAGTTTTCCATATAAAAAATAATAATACTTATTCCTTGTCAATCTATCCAACATTTGGTCTAGAAATGGTAATGGAAAGTGATCTTTCCTACTGGCTGGAATTTACTTTCCTAGTGGTCATATTTAATTTTAATCTATACAAATTCATTCACCAACCAGTAACTTATCTTGTTGGAATTAATTCATTTTTCTCATTTACTTCAACGGTCACTCCTCCTTTCTTTGGAACACTGTGAATTGGGCTTACCCAAGCACTGTCTTAAATAGGATATATAATTCCAGCATCTAACCACTTTAAGCTTTCCTTTTTAACAACTTCTTGCATTATCAGTTTTAATCTCCTTGATGATCAGCTTTACGTTCATATTGTTCATTCAATAGAATTCTGTGCATGCAAATTGAAGAATTGATTCCTTTAATGTCCGCTAAAGTCCATCCAAAGGCCTTCTTATATCTTTTCAAAGTTTCCACTACTTTTTGCTCTTGAAATTCAATTAAATCAGAAGATATAATAACAGATAATGTAAATGAATCTTCTAAAAACACATATTTTAAATGTGCAAGTAATACTTTCAGTTCAAATTCAGGTGGTTTAATACTCGAAGGAATAAGATTTTTATTATCATTTCCGTAAGATCCAAAATCTCAAATTTTTTTTGAACATAATCTAAATTCTCGTTTTTTACTTCATTCTCATTCTCATACTCAAAGTTTTCTTCTTCCCTTAATTTTTCTTCAAGCATTCCCTTAAATTATGTTAGCATGGGATTGTTTTGCCAGTTGACTTTATTGCATAACTAAATTGCCGGAAAAGCAAATACAAGTCAAAGTTAGCATGGGATTGTTTTGCAACTTCAATTATATTTTCCATTTAGACATAGATGGCCGCTCTCTGTAGCAACCTCGGATGTTAATGTTTGCATGGAACTTTATGAGTAAGGACCGAGAAATATAGACAGCTACTTTGATTCTTCTTTTAAGAAATTCAGCGCTAATCAGAGTCAAATCCATAAGCACGATCCATGAACATTAAGCTATCTCCAAATAAGCCATTCTCGACGCCACCGCAGCCACTCATTTCCTCGTATGGTGGAGCGAACGGCTGATTTAGAAAACACAGCAGTTGGTTTTTCTGCTCCTGTGACTCCAGCAGTAACCTCTCTGCGCCTTGAATTTGTTCTTGTAGCTCTTCAATGCAACTCTGCAAGTTGAAAATTGCAGTGGTGCACCCATGGACTGGATCTCTAACCCTCGCATATCATGCTTTTTACCGCATCCTCTCTCCGTTCTCCCTCGATCATCTACAAGATCCAATAGACTAATTTTATGTGGGCTACAATTTACAGTTCATGAAAACTGATTGTATGACTAGCGAGCAATTATTGAATATCCTTAAATGTATGTTATCCTATTTAAAGACGGCAGATAGCAAATTTTTTATATTTTGAAGTTGATGAATGATGAGAAGAGATTAGCTCACATGAAGCATCTTGATCACATTAGTTGCCCCGAACACCTTGTGCACGACGGCAAATTTGTCGGAGTTGTCTGAAGGAAAGTATGGCGCCAGCATGCAGTCTGTGGTGCAACGGCGGTGGAGAAGGCGGCACGCCGCACATGGGAGCTCCGGCTTCGCCCAGCATGAGAGTGATTGGAAATCCATAGAGCTCATGATTCCAATATTACAGGAATTGTGAAAAGATGCTTTAAATAATGGTCACAACTCATGGGGCGGGAGGAGATGTTTGCCGTTCCAATGTTGATATGGATGGATGCACAAATTTCTAATGCTCAAGAAAATCAAAGTAATGTTGTATTCGCGATTTAAGTCATTTGATGCTGCTGCCGCTCCACGACAGAGTTAGGAAGAGAAATACGAGCACTGTAGACAATGTAGTTGTCTTAGTTTATTATGTGATTACGTCAGGAAATTGAAATTTATGAGGTTTTGTGGATTGAGCTTTTTACCTATAACTCTCCACGCTTGAGAAAATTTTATAAAAGAAGAAGTTCTAACCCTAGTTTTCACATTCTGAAGTTTAGGTTCTTCAGCAGAACCCTATACTTCACATGATTCAACAATGCTCTGATTTCCTTGAAGTTAAAGTTGTAAAGTGGCATTTAATGCTTTCTTTCTAGTGGCCCAAGTTACTTATGAATTGCTCAAGTAACTCAAAGAGTTATAAATTTATTTTCTTCTCAACACATATATTGTTGTGCTGGAGCCCGATCCCAATCCCGCCTATCGCCTTTCGATCCCGCTCCCG
>NW_018237035.1:0-397 GCF_001263595.1 Phalaenopsis equestris | reverse complement strand
CTCTCTCTTTCTCTCTCTCTTCATCTCTCCCTCCCAAGTTTCCTCTCTTCCTCTCTTTCTCTATCCCTCTCTTTTCTCTCTCCCTCACTTTCTATCCCTTTTATCCCACCTTATCCCCTCATTCTCTCTCTCTCTCTTTCCTTTCCCACTTTATCTCTCAAAATACTTTTTTCTCCACTCTCTCTTTCATCACTCAACCTTCTCTTATTTATGTTGCTCTTTCTTCAATCTCATTCTCTCTTACTGCTTCTCCCTTTCTCCCTCTCTCACTATCTCATCTATATATCTCTCTTTTTCTCACAAGGCGTGTCTCTTCTCTTTCTTCTCATGCTCTCTCTTCTACTCTCGGTCATTTTCTCTCACTCTCTTAATCTCCAACCATTCATCTCTTGCCCTC
>NW_018237034.1:0-1505 GCF_001263595.1 Phalaenopsis equestris | reverse complement strand
ATATGTCATAATTCATAAGTCATTAGTCATAATTCATAAGTCATATGTCTTAATTCATAAGTCATAATTCATACGTAATAATTCTTAAGTCATATGTCACAAGTCATAATTCATATGTCATAAGTCATATATCATAATTCATAAGTCATAAATTAAAATTCATAAGCCATAATTAATAAGTCAATATTCATAAAACATAAGTCATAATTCATAATGCAAAAGTCTTAAGTTATAAGTCATGATTCAAAAGTCATATGTCATAATTCATAAGTCATAATTCGTACGTCATTATTCGTATGTCATAATTCATAAGTCTTAATTCATAAATCATAAGTCGTAAGTCATAATTCATAATTCGTAAGTCATAAGTCATAAGTCATAAGTGATAAGTAATAATTCAAATGTCATATTTTTTAAATCATAAGTCATAAGTCATAATTCATAAGTCATAATTCATAAGTCATATGTCATAATTCATAAGTCATTAGTCATAATTCATAAGTCATATGTCTTAATTCATAAGTCATAATTCATACGTAATAATTCTTAAGTCATATGTCACAAGTCATAATTCATATGTCATAAGTCATATATCATAATTCATAAGTCATAAATTAAAATTCATAAGCCATAATTAATAAGTCAATATTCATAAAACATAAGTCATAATTCATAATGCAAAAGTCATAAGTTATAAGTCATGATTCAAAAGTCATATGTCATAATTCATAAGTCATAATTCGTACGTCATTATTCGTATGTCATAATTCATAAGTCTTAATTCATAAATCATAAGTCGTAAGTCATAATTCATAATTCGTAAGTCATAAGTCATAATTCATACGTCATAATTCGTAATTCATAAGTCATAAGTCATAATTCATAAGTCATAAGTCATAAGTCATAATTCATAGTTATAATTAATAATTCATAAGTCACAATTCATAAGTCATCAACCATAATTCAAAAGGAGTCATAATTCGTAAGTCATAATTCATAAGTCATAAGTCATAAGCCATAATTCGTAAGTCCTAATTCATACGTCAAAATTCATAAATCATAAGTTATAATTCATAATCCTTAATTCATAAGTGATAAATCATAAGTCATAAGTCATAATTCATGACTCATAATTGATGTCATAAGTTATAAGTCGTAAGTCATAAGTCATAATTCATACATCATAATTCATAAGTCATAAGTCTTAAAGTCATAATTCATATGTCATAATTCATACGTCATAATTCATAATTCATAAGTCATTTTTCATACGTCATAGGTCATAAGTCATAATTCCAAAGTCATAAGTCATAAATCATAAATCATAAGTTATTAGAAATAATTCGTATGTGATAAGTCATAAGTCCGAAGTCATAATTCATCAGTCATAAGTCATTAGTCATAATTCATATGTTATAATTGTTGACCTCATTTTAGAGGTCTTCTTTTCCCTTCTCTAGATACCCTAAAATCTAGCCTTAAGATCCTCCTATTTTGACTCTCTT
>NW_018237033.1:636-1458 GCF_001263595.1 Phalaenopsis equestris | reverse complement strand
TTTTATCATCTAGACTGCAGGATTAAAGAACATTTTGATCGCTCTGGACATTTAAAAGATAGTTTGATATGACTGATGAGGAGGATGAAATTAATAGAAGAGGATTCCACTGACGAATTTCCATTCCGACCCTTCTACAACCTCTTCGTTCATGTGCAATCAATGGGTGATCTCAAACGAGAATCTAGTACTGAGTCTGATGAATTGTGGATTTATATTACTATGTGTCTGTCTATCTAAGTAATTTGGTTTGAACTTTACATTTGATTTGCTTTAAAATTATGCTTTTAGATCTCTATATAGTTGAGACTAAGCATAGGATGTATTGTTTTCATCATTTTGAGTGTTGTGGCTTGGATTACAACGCTGAATTAACGTGTTGAGGTTGAGAAAATACCAAACTTAGGTGTGTTATCTACCATATATTGTACCCCTTGGAATTTATATATAAATGTGATGTTTTGTGTTGTGAAAGTTTATCTATGATAAGTACATCATTTAGTCACTTAAAATTCACTTAAAATTATATCTATAATGATTAAACGGATGTCGTTAAGGCTTGAAATTGATCGAAATCGCAAAAATCTAGAATTGAACCAAAATCAATAGAGCCCGCCGACAGCGCCATCGACTCCGCCGACGGCGAGCTCGTGAAAAAAACACCTTTAATCACAATTTTGACTGCATCAACACCTTTTACGAAGTCTCAGACTCTTATAGCTGCCACTATGAATCCTTTAGTACGATGGAAGGCCCCCTGAATGATGTAATCAACTTTCTCACTGATGGGAAAGGAACGTGGAAGATTAAACAATGAGAACG
>NW_018237033.1:0-275 GCF_001263595.1 Phalaenopsis equestris | reverse complement strand
CTAGTAGAGATGTCCCCTCTACAAGTTATGACCTTCCACCTTCTAGTTCCCCTACCCTAACTGACTTGATGAATGAGTTGACCTTGCAGTGGAAGAGCATAGAATTAATAAATGAAAGGATTGGAGGTTTAGAACATCGATATGATAATGATAGTGAGTACCTTTAGAGGCATTAAAATTTTTAGGTAGCTTATTGCGAAGCTCAGGCCCGACACTACAGAGGTGAGCCTGATGTTACATTTCCTGAGTGCCCCCGATATACTCAGTATTAGCCC
>NW_018237032.1:0-258 GCF_001263595.1 Phalaenopsis equestris | reverse complement strand
ATAATATATTTCTCAATAGTTCTTCTAAATTTATTCTTTATAATGATGGATCAATTACTTTTATTTATTATTCTATCAGGATACATAAAATAAAAATAAATAAATAAAATTAAAAAAAAAGCAGACTAGCTTGTCGTGTTAGAATAAATTGATCAAATTTCACATATCTTTTACTCATTTTAACTCCAGTAAGGATTTAAATCATTAGCCGTATACATTTTGTGCATGACTATGTATATAAACATATCAAATTGACAT
>NW_018237031.1:0-1321 GCF_001263595.1 Phalaenopsis equestris | reverse complement strand
GAGAGAGAGAGAGAGAGAGAGAGAGAATGGGGAGATATCACATCAATCTGTGTATGTTTGTTGGTTGATTGAGTTAGGTTTACATTGATGATGAGAAGGAATGACACGCAGCTGGATATGTTTGTCTCCATGTAGCTCCCATTTCAGTTGAGGAGATAATTAGGTGATGATGGTGTGTGAAACATTCACCAACATCAAACGCATGATCGCCTCTCATGGACTCAGGTGGATTATTATTATTATTATTTATTTTTTTTTTTTTGAGTAATTTATGTAAATATTAATGATGAAGCTCAATCCCCACCACTGAGACATTGGTTGGATGGTGCCATATTAATATTTATTTCTATGATAGATTAATTAATGGATGGATACATAGTGTTTCTATTTAAAAATAATATTTTGCTGACTCATTAGTTTAATGCTAATGAAAGTAGGAAAATTTATATATATATATATATATCACATATTCTTATATATCATAGACCGTCATTTATTATAAAATAAAGAATCAACGGTCATGAAATATACACTTAACGAAGGTCAAGTCGAGCTCATTAATTTTAATTTCTTAACAACCGACGGTCTAAACCTTCAATAAGACCGTGTATATCAAATCAACTACCTCTGTTTCCCATTTTCTCTAACCCACATATGCTTTTACTATGGAGCCGATCGATGCCCCTTGATTTCCAATTTTACGAGGGATCATTTCTCGAGTTCCTACACTCAAATCGTAGGACAACTCGATTTCACTATTCTTTGAATTTTTGTTTAAGATTAATGCACTTCAAGTTTAAGTTTTTGGCGGAATTTGGAAATTTTATCGATTTTCTAAGATTTTGATAATATATCTCGTCGTTACATGCATAAGACTCAACTTTGAGGTATTTCCATATCTAAAACCAAAATTTTGAAGGGAAATTTGCATACCTAGCACGATTCTTATGTATTTATGTATCTCACACTTAAACTTTCATATATGTACAATATCTCTTCCAGATATTATTAGTTTGCAGTGTCCTCATAATGAAACTGAATAAGTCTTTTAGTATGACTTCCTGTTTACGGATTAATCCACTGTAATTAGCTTAATTCAATTCTTCTTCCTGCTATCTTGTTCTCTCCTCTCCTCCTTTCTTCTTTCAAAAAACACAAATTTTCTATAATTAACACAGGCGCATAATGATGATATTTATGTTGAGATGATCGTAGAAGTTCAAAATGATCTTACACCAAAATTGAAATTATATTTTATTTATAAATTTCAACTAAATTACGTTACAAACAAGCAAAATTTTTAAGATGTGCTATTAAAGTT
>NW_018237030.1:0-390 GCF_001263595.1 Phalaenopsis equestris | reverse complement strand
AGATCTTAAACTTGAAATTCAGAAACTGCTACCTCGTATTTTTCTTTTATCATGTTAGGTGTTGTTTTTTTTTATACCCACTGCTTAGAAGTCTACTAAATCTCTACAGGTTAAACTAAGATAAAATGTTAAAAAATTTGATCAAAATTAATTTTACTTCAGTCTTTAGTTTTATACTTGTATAATTAGGATGTAAAAATTCTTCTCAGCATGTTATTTCAATTTTCATTTTTACCTATATAATTATCTAATGCTAAATTGTTTAATCTGTTAAAAATTTAAGTTTGGGGGGATGAAAAATATTTTCAAAACTGGATTTTTATTTTTTCTCAATGTACTACCAGTGAATTTAATTAAAAAAATTTGATTATGTATATGAAGTTATATTAG
>NW_018237029.1:0-230 GCF_001263595.1 Phalaenopsis equestris | reverse complement strand
GAGGTGTCATCTGTTGTGATTTTGACTGTCTTTGTAATGCAATCACAGTAGTTTTCAATTCTTCGACTTTATTTTCAGGGCGGATGATCTGCTCATCCTTTTGTTCGGTGGTCCCTTGTCTATCGTCCGCGGTGTTCTCCACACGAGATGGAGCGTCGTCCACAGATGACTCGGCCTGAGTCTCGATAACATTGGTTTCTGTTAATCTTCTGTCCATGTAATCTGGCACA
>NW_018237028.1:0-743 GCF_001263595.1 Phalaenopsis equestris | reverse complement strand
AGGTGTTTTTTTAGTGGGTTTGTGGTGTCCAGCAGTGATGTGGCCAGTTCATGGGTTTATGGTGGTGGTTGGGGAGGTGTTTTATTGATGGGTTTGAAGTGGCCGACAGGTGAGGTTGCCACTCGACCATCGATGGGGATAACATCAACTGACAAGCATGTATTCATTCATTTAGCATTTAGCATGATGGCCTCTGATGCGCCCCTAGTGTGTGATGTTTTTCTATATGTTTTATGTCAATTTAAATCCCCAGTACAGTGCCAAAAACTTGACCCATCCTGAATTTACGCAGTATTTTAGCTTTAAATATTTTAGCTTTCAAAAATATGATAAAAAACTTGACTCAATTTATATTAAGTATTTGATATGTAAAATTGAAATTTTATTTAAAATATATAAAATAGTTTACACACTATTTGTTCTACGCAAGTGCACGTATCGTTCAAGTAATATAGGGCTTTCTTTAAACCCCAGAGTATCGATCTTGCAGAGCACAGAGAAGCACAGTAAGAAATCCTTTAGGCTAAGATCCTTTAGGATAATTTCTAGTATACTACTATAAAGTCTTAATTTGGAAGATGGAAATTCTTATGATAATAACATAAATCACAATATTCAAACTATAAAAATTAAAGTAAAAAAGACAAATTAAAATGGATTTAATGAATGCTAATATAAATGCAACTAAACGAACTAAGTTTACTAAATTATTTAGTAAACTTTAAAATTAAATTTACTAAGAC
>NW_018237027.1:0-349 GCF_001263595.1 Phalaenopsis equestris | reverse complement strand
CCCTATTCTTAGGGATACTTGAGACATCAATGTTCGCTGAGTAATAAGGGTCTTTACAAGATGAACCATTAAGCAACATAATAAGTTTAAATGGACTCGAGGCTTTTCACCAGTTGGTGAGAGGGAGGCATGGACCTGCTTCCCCCCCTTAACTTGTTGGATACCTCAGAAGCCTATTAAGCTTAATATGCTTCGCTCAATGAAATCATCCTTAAATAAACTTTAAGGGACTCACCAAAATACAACATAGAGTTAGAAAAACCCCCCTAGAACTCTACTTTTCCTGCTCTTTATAAATGCCCTAACATGCATTATAAGTTTCAGGTGGTAGAACGAGAAGACTCGCCAG
>NW_018237026.1:0-359 GCF_001263595.1 Phalaenopsis equestris | reverse complement strand
ATGATGATGATGATGATGATGATGATGATGATGGGATATGGAAGAAATATGCGATGGAGATGTGGTCAGGGATGTGTGGCGCTGATTTTTTAACGGACTAACCAAAAAATTTGGGAAAATTTACTAAACTTCAATTTATAAGTACATGTCGAAAATTTTTTGTAATAGGACTCTAGACATAGTTTTACGTGTGATCTCTCTATGTTATATGGAAAATATTTGCGTACAATGCTGCGTACGTCAGGGGTTATTCAGGGGGTACAGGGGGTTATACCCTCATGTTACCTCCGTATAACTCCCTTATAACCTCCGTGTAACTTATTCGTACCTAGGGCTGTCAAAAAAGCTCGTTGTTCGCG
>NW_018237025.1:0-4371 GCF_001263595.1 Phalaenopsis equestris | reverse complement strand
CTATAATAGTTGTCAAAAATAATTTTTTCATATATATATATTGGAACGATGAGATTGTTGAGTTCATGTTCTCTAAAATAGTTAAACTTTTCATCATTTTTCCTTAAATGAAATTTTTAATGATAATTATAACTTCAAAAAATCATAACTAACAACATCTTGGATGTTGGATCCTGGATTATCTCTTGTGAACACATCTCCAAAGTTAGAATCTAGTGAAGAAAAGAATAAAGTAAAACAAGTGTTACTACAGAGAAAACTGGGAGGGTTCACTTTATAAGTATTTTGGTCTCCCATTTATAGAGCAGTACTTTGTATAATTGCAAAAAGAAGGGAACAATTGTGGATACCATTTTTAACATAGTTTATGCTCTAATAAATTGTATGGATTTCATTCTATGTTTGCTTTACAATTTTAATTTTGATATGACTGTATTTGGTTGATTTATTTGATAGAATGCTGCCGACTAAGGAGTCGGTGAAGTGGCTATCGTGCTTTGTGTTTGGTCGACCAAAGCATTCGGTCAAACAACGATCTCATCCGTCGTGACAAAAGCAGATCGGTCATCCAATCGTGATAATTTGCATACGCTTCGGTCGGTCTGTTGGTCGACTGATGAGTCGATTTATTTTTGTTGGGTGAACAGTGACTCACTTATTGCTTTGGCTCGAGCCTTACGGGACCTACTTCTCGTTTATTAGGTCGTTTCGTCACCTCATACGGATACCCCTATTTGCAAAGTCTTAGATGGATTTTGTCGCTGCCTGTGAGAGGTATTCGTTGAGCCTATTTGCTAGAATGAACTACACTTTACTTTTTATGGATCTTATTCCTACAAGCAAGAGACCATCTCCAGGGCTTTGACGTGTCCCGGGTTTAGAGCCGTTGTTCCACCTACTTGACGGTGGCTTGTCAGTTTATTATTTACCCTTAAGGGAAGTTCTTTGTTTTTTTTTTTCTTTCGTTCTCTTTGAGATTCGTGTCGGTGACTCTAGTATATACATATTTGATTTTCACACACACACACACGCCCGCCCCCCTCACACACACACACACACACACACACATATATAACAGTTATTTTCAAACTAAAAAAAAAATTGTCAAACGCTGATTTAGTGGTCTTAATTTGAGACTTTTTGTTCCAACTAAGCAAAAAATTCAAAGTAGTTCCAAATGTCAAAAGCAAATTTACTGATTTTGTGTGTTTTTGGATCCATATTTGATCATAAAAAATCAACAAATTTAACAAAATTTGAGAAAAAAAATTTAATATACAATGTGCAGGAAAATAAGTTATTGGTTCTCTCTAAATATCTTGCATATGTGGCTAGCGTTAAATTTAAAATAATTTATTTTTGGAAGATTTAATGCATATTACTTAATTCCTATCTATTTACATATTTCTTTGAGTTTTAGAATTAGTTCTTGAGCAATTAATTAAATAAGTAAGAAAAAAAAATATGAATGAAGCAGTCGTGTATAGACTCCTAAATCTATAAAAGTAAGATTAGCTCTAAAAAAGACATATAAAGACTCCTAAATCTATAAAAGAAAGATTAACCGCATGATAAAAGCATTGGACTCCCCCTCTTGGTGCATGCGGACAGAGCCTCCTTAAATTATAAAGAGGATTAAAAGAAAATCGATCATTATTTGATATTTTAATAGCGGGGTGGAACATTATTTGAATTACAAAATATAACTATAGATTATTACAAATTGCGACTGAATTTTAATTCTTGTATATTTTTCCTTTCAATTATTAAAAAAAAAAGTTTGTCAAATTTTTAGTTTATGATTATTTTTAATAAAATTTTATATTTTGTATATAATAAGAGATTTAATCAAAGATTTTATATAAAAAAAAGATTAGTTAATTATCTTAATAAAAACACTTTCAACCATGCAAATATCAACTCTAGTTTTTTTTTTTAAATGACATAATATCAAAAATAGGACTAAGAGTCTGTTTAGGATAGCTGCAGCTTATTAAAAAGTTGTTCCACATAAGCTGATTGTTTATTTATTTTTTACAGTTTTAAAGCACATGTGTTGCAATTGTTTCTAAACAAATGATATTCTGGCCCATGTAGTCTAGTGTTGTTTATAACAGAACCAATCTTACTAGCACATTTCATAATGTTGTCTATTCCCTTTTTGTACGCTCCCTGAAATTCTTTATTATATTTTGTCAGTCCTCCTTGTTAAAATAAGTGGTTAGTCTATTTTCTAATTTCACCTCCTTAAGACAGATTGCAAAATGTTATTTTGATATATTTATTCCACATTGCAGACGAATCAGTTTCTTTTGTCTTTACCATGAAGATACTAGCATGAAAAAAAATTAAACAACAAAAATGTATAATAGAGGAAAAACAAAGTGACAACATAAATAACATAAATCGAAAAGGCAATTGAAAGGAAACATCACAACAAATCATGAACACAAATATTACCACTAACAACAATATCAACATCACCACAAACAACACCGCCAACACCACCAACATCACCACCACCATAAACAACCATGGCACATCAATACCAACAACACCACCACCATGACACTGAAGAACCACCCCAAACATCTACACACGCTACCAACAGCACCACAACCTATGTCACCAAAACCCCGTGGCATAAAATAACCACACCCAACGTACACACACACACACCACTATGGCATAACATCACCACGATGGCACTAAAGAACCACTCTCAGCATCTACACATACCACCAACAACGCCACCAACACCACCACCACCATGTAACCAAAACCCCATGGCACAAAACAACCACACCCTACATACATGCACACCTGCATAACACAACATCACCACCAACAACACCACCAGCGTGACACAAAAAAAGCATCACCCACATCACCACTACGAACATAGCATTGTTTGATCTAATAAAGAGGGCAAACCACCAACAAGACCAACCAACGAGTGGAGCAACAAGCTTGCTCTAATTGAACAAAAAAAAAATAGAGGGAAGACCCTAACCGAGCAAGCCACTGTGGGGAAAAAAAATTTCTTTCAAGTAGAGGCCAACAATTTGCAAAAACAAAACCACATAGCATGGATTGACAACAATCACATAGCCTCAAATCATCCCCTTCACACAAACCATTTTAACATATAGCAGAGAGCAGAAGAAATCACAAAAAAGCTCACAGAGCACTCCAACAGACAATGACCAAAGCTAAAAATCACAAAGACTGCACAGGCAACCAAAAACAAAACCAAAAAACACACATACGCCAAAGACAAAAATCAAAATGAGCAAGCCACACATGTAAAACCTCAAACCATAACCAACAATAGTGTATGGTAGAGAATACCTTAAGAGGAAATGTGATAGTGCCACCAAAATCAAATACCAGAGAGAAGGAAGAGAAAGGGCAGTGGAAGCGGAGGAGAGGGCGGGTGCACAAGAAAGGGGGTGGGGGGGGGGGGGGTGGCGAGGGTGGACAATGGCGAGAGGAGGAGGAGGAGTTAGGGCACAACAATAAGGGTTCACGAAAATCCTCAGAGGCATCACAATAAATTTTTACAAACAAAAAAAAGGGCCTCAATATTGAACCATTGGCTGGTGATTTATAAAATTTTCTAAATAAGCTGCAGCAAAGTACTTCCCAAACACACAAAACAGTGGTTTCAAACCACGCCGCAGCAAATAAGCTGCCCCAAACGCACCATAAATGATATTTTGTACAACTTCATTTGTTTTTATTTATTTTTTATCCTATAAAAAATATGCGAACAACGCTTTCTACATTCCTAAAATCATTATTTTAACACAAGATAACATGGATGTTAAATATAAAATCAGCTAATTATATTTTAATCCAACATATAAAAAAAAAGTTGTTAATTCGAACGAGTAGAAAAAGCATATTTAGCACAATCAAATTAAATAAAGCATAATCAAACTCATATAAATTGACTTGAATCACATTTATTACTTGCTGACTAAGATATGCATATTGTGCAAAAATGGCCATTTAATTTGGTGGAAAATGCAAACTTTAGAGTCATGTAAAGTTGTCATGGAAAAATATGCGCCGAAATCATGAGATAACATTTAGGACTTGTGGTCGGTTCAAGATGAGGATAGAATGGGGTGGTTCATCTCCACTAAAAGCAAATGTGTGGATTGTGTTTTATTATCTTCTACTACTTTATTTGGTCAATGAAGCTTTAATATTGAAGACTAGCTCTGTGGTCGAAAATGTTGAGAATAATAGTACCATAAGTAGTGTCATTTTCTATTGACGGGTTAGAATTGAGTTTGATACGAAGTTCCTTATCTTTTTTTTTCTTGCGAAAAGACGAGCTCAAAGAATAATATGTGAGTTAAG
>NW_018237024.1:0-443 GCF_001263595.1 Phalaenopsis equestris | reverse complement strand
AAGTTTTATACCTTTGCTCTGAGAAGTGAAGTTTCAATCAAAGGGGCTCGAGACATTCGTTGGGATCCAAGGAGGCTCAAGATTGAGCCTCTGGTCTTCGTGTACAGCCTAGGTATGATTTTGATCTAGACCAATTTTGGGTGTTGATTTAGAGAGATGATAATTTGATGGGGCTTTAGCTTCTTTCACTGTTGTGAAAATGTGGGTGAAGTTAATTTGACTTTGGTGGACTGTCGAGGTGTATTGGGTTCTGTCCTAGTTTCTGGCTAGGTTTCAAGCTCAAAATCGAGCTCCGACAGTAGGAATTGGTGGTAAAAAATAGTTGGAATGCACTGAGGGGACCTTAGGGAAGCTCTGTGAGAAGTTTGGAGAGGCCTCTCTAAGAAAGTTTCAGCACACCTCCCATGTCCGTGGTAGGTGAGTTTTTATAAAAATGGCCATGG
>NW_018237023.1:0-372 GCF_001263595.1 Phalaenopsis equestris | reverse complement strand
GAGGATTACGACTCAAGGCGTGCCTCGAACTGAGGTAAGCAAAAAAAGCCTCGAGCCTTAAGCCTCAATGTCACCAGTGAGGGTTACGCCTCGGGCTGTCAATTTGGTTTGTTGTTTAACGAGCCGAACACGAACAAATTTTTAAGCTCGAAATATAAACGAGCCGAACACGACCAAACATTTGTTCAGTCGTGTTCGAACAAACATTTGTTCGCTCGTGTTTCACACACATATAATACATATTCATAAAATTAAATATTATAAATTGTAATTAATTAAAACTTTTAAAAAAAAAATTATCAAATTTTAAAAAATTATATCTTATAAATTATAATACATAAGAAATTATTAATAAATATTACTTATATAAAT
>NW_018237022.1:0-600 GCF_001263595.1 Phalaenopsis equestris | reverse complement strand
CTAGGATGAAATATTGAAGAAACATTATTCATCAACAGACAAAACACACAAGAGTTGAGAACACCGGGCACATGTCAGCCCTCAGAATAATCAACTCATGCAAATAAGTATTTTCTAAAAAAAAGCATTAATGGAAGATATTAAGAATCAAGCGGAAAAGTGAGATAAACTGATCGAGCTAACTGTGCAAAACATGAGAATAAGTCCAAATATGCATGATCTCTTGTCAAGATTATATATTGTAGTTTAAAACTTAGTAGTTAAATATAGTTTAACGTACTAAGGACCATTAATTAGTTGAAAATGGAAAACGGAAAACATGTTTCCTAATAAAAACGTGAAATTTTAAATTACATGGCTAGACTGGGTATACTTGACGAATCAACAAAGGGTATAACACTACACAAATTCCTCATGTAATTATTTTGCTTACAGAAAACAAGGCTATAATGAAACCAACATGTTTTAAATTTACAAAAAAAAAAAATGAGCACTATGATTCAATACAGCACATTAAAGTAACATAATTCTGATAATATGAGGACAAAATACAGCTGGATTAGTCTGTAAGGTTCATTTCCAAACAGGAAATAATAGCAG
>NW_018237021.1:0-1755 GCF_001263595.1 Phalaenopsis equestris | reverse complement strand
GACCGACTGAATGACGAACTTATCTTGCGTTTTTTGACTGAGATATCTGGTCGAGTGTTGATCCCGTCCGTCATGGTGAAAATTATCAGTTCGAAATCGGATCGTTAACAACTCCAACTCCACCACTATCTCTCTCCTCATGTGGCGCTGTTGTGGATGATTCGTTTTACTCTCGTCTCAATGTGATTGCTGAGGGATTTGTCCAAGTATCTAATTAGGATATAATGAATTCAAATCCTGATTTATCGTAGACATTGTTCTACCTTTTTTAGTCGAGGTAACTAGCTTAGCCTAGCCTAGCCTGAAAATTTTTGTTAGCAACTTTATATTTTATTATTTAAATGTGCATTATAAATGCCAGAGGAAAGATTGTGGAAGAATCAAATTTTAAGATCTAGTTTGACAAACTAATGGTTTCATGTCATATCGAGTACACTTTCGGATTAAAAATTAGGACTTGTCATCTCCCAAATGATCTAGAACTAAAATATATATGTGATCGTGTAATCATAAAGAGATTGTAATGTCTTCATTAACATGAGATTATTTAATGCTTTCAAAGATAGTATATCAGCCCTTCATGGATTGTGGTTGATATGTATAGTGCATGGATGCCAATTTTAAGCCTATGAGGGTCGATCGTTGCATGTATAAAGGAGGTAGCCGATATAATTTGACTCAAAGATTTGTATTAGCAACAATTTGTTAGATCTAATTTTGGATATGCTTTGTAAAATCATCAACAATAGACTTTTTTTTATATATTTATATATCGAACACCTAAACTTTGATATTTACACACTTATCATTCAAAAATTTAACAAAACATAAAAAAATATCAATATTAGTAGTTTCTTAAAAGTGAAATACATTTTCACACATGATGGTTTATAATGCATAAGTGTTATAAATTTAAACACATAACAATTATTTGGTACATTTGTAAGTTTTCCTAAAAACACATGTGATTATGTTTTCCGGCCAGTCAATGAGGCAGAGGACACATTAAGCCATCATCGCACTCGAAGGATGGCTACAGTGGTCAGGCCAATAATTTTATATGTATCGTTCAATTAATATTTCATTCAAAATAATTTAAATAAATTTCAAGCACATTTTAATTCAATTTACAAATATACTTCCAATTGTCAATGTTTAACCATTTTTCTGATGTTCGTTTTTTTTTGTACATTCACATCAAAAGAGTAGAGTGCAAGACAATAAAAAAATATAGAGAAATAGCCTAGAGTTACGTGGCTCTAAGGATCGGCTGACTAGATTGAGTAGTTTTTTCAAATGCATTGTTGGACTGTTGAGCAAGAGAGATTGTTCGATTGTTTGGTCTAATTGTTGGTTGGTTGAATTCTTACTAGTCAAAGGTCGACGAGGTTGCTACGGTTGGCTAAATGGTGCTCACTGGTTGATCGGTCTCTCCGTCGACCCATAATCTCTTATAAAGATTTTTTGTCGAACAGGTGGAGCTAGGTTATCAGGCAAAGGGTACATCATAGTAATTTTATAGTTAGTCACCCTTGGACAAAGAAATCCTTGGAGAAGACTAAGAGTCGCCTTATTGACTCATGATAGATAATATAGTTAATCAGTTTGCAAATCATTCTTATATTCCAAGTCATCAAATCCTGTGTTGAATACCTCTGAGAGATTTGTGGGACTCGAGAGATTTGTGAGACCCAAGGGGTTAGCTTTGTTAGTTTTTTTCCTTTTGGGTTGTTTCCATGGGGATGTCCATAGAGT
>NW_018237020.1:0-1001 GCF_001263595.1 Phalaenopsis equestris | reverse complement strand
CTCTTTAGTAGCATAAGTTCTAGCCATAGGACTTTTCCTGTAGACTATTCTTAGGAACTAGGAATGGATCCCTCACCATTAGAAACTCTAAACTCTTGCTTGCTCAACTTGAAGTTCCACATATTGGTCTTAGCCTCTCGCACTTAGTAGGTGGGGTCAGTATGGAGAATCTCAAGGAGAGTCCCCATAGAACCGCCTGACCTTAAGGTTGACTCTGGGTGTTGGTCTGGAGCTAGTTCACTCACCTGCACTCACTATCACCTGTATTCACTTGTAACCCTAAACCAAATTGTTGACTTTGATCCCTTGATCTTTTGGGAGACTCATATAGATGGTCCCCTATGCCCACTAGCCCTAGGCTAGGATTTAGCTAAGACCAGTACATAGAGGACCGAAATGGAGATTTCATTGGTCCATAGCTCATGGCTTATTGGTGATGATTGGTACCTCAAATCTACCAAAATACCCATCTTGGCCTTTTACCCCTAAAGCACCCCCAAATTACCAAAATACCCCTCTTGGACCCAAAATCCCAAAAATTCCAAAAATTCCGAGAAAATCCCAATAAATCCTAAATATTCCCAATTTCATTTCTCTCAACTACCACTCGATGCAATTTGGCCAATTTGACCATCTTTAACCAAAACCCCCAAATTTGCCTTTAAAGGCCTAAATTCCCCCAAATCCAACTCAAATGTCCATCAATTTGATCCCAATTGACCCAAATCCCAATAATAAACTCAAATTAACTTTTGAAATGACTAAAATAAACCAAACTAAGCTCAATTGGCTCATGATTTGAGCCCAATTTTGATTTCGGTCAAACCCCAATTTTGACCATATGACTTAATCTCACCAAATTGAACCCATGGCCTAGTCAATTGGCCCCAATTGATATTGAAAAATCCTAATAACATTCATATAAATCACAATTAACCATCAATTTACCTTGGTGAAGTTTCAATTTTTTTATTTTGGCCTAAATCCAAAATTCCCAAATT
>NW_018237019.1:0-306 GCF_001263595.1 Phalaenopsis equestris | reverse complement strand
CTTTGAATCTCTTCCTTTCTTTACAGCACATAGAAGTCCTCTTCGAAGTAGCAAGAGGAAGAAATCTCTCACTTTCCCTCCATTCTTACAATCTCTCGAAGAATTCCTCACACTATTGAACCCTTTTTAACCTCCAGGAATTCTCTCCCCCTTTCAGACTTCCTTTCATCTCCTCTAAATTTTTGGCCAAAATAGTTTTTTAAAGTTGTGGATGAGCTTTCGCAAGAGTTATCTAAGCATCCATTTAAAATTTGGCCTTATCCAAAGCTTAATTGGGCATAACCGCCGAGCTCACCGTTGGCGGCC
>NW_018237018.1:0-838 GCF_001263595.1 Phalaenopsis equestris | reverse complement strand
AAACCAAAACCCAAAACTAAAATTAAAATCAACTAAAATTAAATTCATCACGACAACATTCAAAATATAAACATTCAAAATATAAAAGAACTCAAAATTTAATCACCAACATCACAAAAACTACAGCTAAATTAAGATGTCTCTATCAGATGATCAGGAATCTCTCGGAGGAGGTAACCTATGGTTTCTCACGAGGCTTCCCATGGTCTAAATAAAAGTATGCAACTCATTAAGTTCAGTTTAGTAAATTCATTTGGACTAAGTAAATCCAATTGAAAATAGTGGTACCGGAATCAGGGAACCGTCAGGGAACCATCAGATCCTAACCGGTGTCGCTCTAATCAACTTTAACATGCCCCTTAATATTTAAAGAATTACAACCATAGGGAAACCTGATTTGACATCATAACTTGACACCCTAGAAAACTTACACTCATCACGGCAAGGAGCATGGAGCAAGCATGGTGGGCAACACGACCATCTTCAACAGCAAAACCTGTCTTCTTCAGCTAAACCCTTTCCTTCCTTAGAATTAAACAACAAGCCATAGGATTTCAAGGGTGTTTATTTTTGCAACATAAATCCTCACCTTATCATTAGGCCTTTGTATAGCTTTGTTGTACAATATAAGCCCTAACTCGTCTTAGGATTCCGAGTTGTTGTTCGTCACGACCTAAGTCCTCACATCTTCAAAGCTATTTGTGGGATCTTTTCACACGAATGTAAGCCCTAAAAAATAAAATTGGCAGGGTAAATTTCTACTCAAAATTAAAGCGAAACAATATGGTAGATTGGAAAGTCATCGAGATTCTCCTTCGGATCCATGACATCCCCTAGT
>NW_018237017.1:0-403 GCF_001263595.1 Phalaenopsis equestris | reverse complement strand
TGATATTAATTAACTCATTTGATGATTTACAATCAGAAATGGGCTTAATTGATAAAAACTCACTTCACTTTGCCAAATTATAAGATAATTCCCATAATTATCAAAAATTTTGGAAATTTGATAAATGAATAATTCCCATAATTATCAAAATTCTGGACTTTGGAAATTAATGATTTCACACCCCTAAAATGATATTTAAAATGATCTTGATAATGATCACTTAAAGTTTTAAATCTTTTCAAAATTAATACATTCACACTCACTTAGGTCTAAAGGACTTAGTGGTGAATTTAAGCCAATATTAAAACATGATAAAGGGGATTAAAAAAAAATCAACATAATAAAATTCTTTTGAACACCACAAGTCTGATTAGGACTAAAAATTTGGTTAAGTGTCCTTAAA
>NW_018237016.1:0-986 GCF_001263595.1 Phalaenopsis equestris | reverse complement strand
GAGTAATAGATTTGGGTTGTGATTTTGATTTTTTTCCTCTAAGTTTTTGCCGTGTACGCAGCACTGCGTGCGATATTGTGATTATGTCGAGAGTACAAGGGGGTTGCATCCGCGGTATAACCTTTTGTAACCTCCCTATAACTTTCTGTATCCTACCTGTACCCTAAAATAAGTTTCGCGCTTCTATCATCATATATTAATAATTTATTAGTAGGTTACACGTAAGTTATAGAATATTACAGGGAGGTTACAAGGGTTTATACCGCGGATGTAACCCCCTTGTACCCTCGGTATAACCCCAATATTGCACGCAGCGTTGTTTACGTCTATCGCACGCAAATTTTTTTCGCTATTCAGGTCCCTAAATCTGGGAAAATATTTGCGTACATAAGACATACGCAGCCCTGCGTACCTCCAGGGGTTATTCAGGGGGTACAGAGGGGTCATATTGGGGTTATACCCCTCTGTAACTCCCCTGTAACCTCTTTTTAAACTACCTGTAATCAACAAATGAGTTTCGCGCTTCTGTAGTTTCATGATTACAAATAAGTTACACGGAGGTTACAAGGGAGTTACACGGAGGTTACAGGGGGTATAACCCGGATATAACCCCCCTGTACCCCTTGAACCCCTGTACCCCTTCCTGTACCCCTTGAATAACCTCTGACGTACGCAACGCTGCGTACGTCTTATGTACGCAAATATTTTCCCTAAATCTGAAAGTAATATTTTTTTTTTAGAGTCTCAATTCTTTGGCATTTACTCATCTCACACTAAATTTTGGTTTTTACATCCAAAACACCCTTATTTATATAAATAATGTAATTCATATTTTTCATACATAGAAAAATATGTTTAGGTTGTGAAAATAAAAAAAATTAGGTGTGAGATCATAAACGCATGAGAATTGGGTGCTATTTAACTTTGCCGACCAGCTTCTTCACCAACGAGCCAGCGGGCAGGCACGAAGCTATGCTTCTGTCGTC
>NW_018237015.1:0-247 GCF_001263595.1 Phalaenopsis equestris | reverse complement strand
TTATCGAACAATCAAATTATTTTATATTACTTTTTCAAGTTATTATGAAAAACTTGTAGATGAAAGGTTGTTAAAGTTTGATTTCAAGTTTGAGCTAGAGTCCGCTCTAAATAAGCTCGTGGCTCATTATATTAAATTTTGAGCCGAGCTGACTCAAAATTAAATCAAGCTCAATCAAGCTTGAAATCAAAATGAGCTGACTCAAATTGAGTTATTTGAATTTGTTTTAAATCCGACCATCCAGCTC
>NW_018237014.1:0-334 GCF_001263595.1 Phalaenopsis equestris | reverse complement strand
TTAAGAAAGTTTAATACAAGAGACATACCTGAAGACAATTATGAAATATTACTGAAAAATATTCAAAGATAACACCTAGGTCTCCAAACAAACAGCCGTGCAAGACTATCGAACAAACAAGCAAGAATACCAATCAATCAAGCCAACAACGTCGAGAAGGAGAAGTAAGATAGAAGAGCAAAGAAGACAAGCCCTAAGCTGTCGCGGCCGTCGGAGTTGCAACTCGGAAGAGGGAGACGGAGAGGATGTCGAACGAACGAAATTTCGAGAATGAACGAAGTGCGAACCGGTTAGGGACGTAGGGTTTTGGCTTTTCGCTCTATATATTTAAAAA
>NW_018237013.1:457-769 GCF_001263595.1 Phalaenopsis equestris | reverse complement strand
TCTCTCTAGCTCTTGTTATCTCTCCCTTTCTCACTGACAATACATTCTTTCACCCTTTCTTCCTTATCACAAACTCTTACTCCTCTCACTCTCTCTCCCATGCTCGCTCCTCCCTCTCTTCCTTGCTCTTTTTCTCTCCCCCTTAATTGTTTTGTCATTCTATTCCACTCTTCTCTCTCTCTATCAGTCTTGATCTCCATCCCATCTCTCTATTCTCCCTCTCTCCCCCTCTCCACCTCTCTATTAGTCCCTCTCCCTACCTTCTCTTTCTACCTCTCACCATTCCTCTTTATCTCTCTATGCTTCTCTTCA
>NW_018237013.1:0-286 GCF_001263595.1 Phalaenopsis equestris | reverse complement strand
CTCTCTCTCCCACTCGCCCATCTTTCTCACTATCACTTCATATTGTTCCTTTTTTCTCTTGCTCTCTCTCACTCTCTCCCTTTTTTCCCTATCGATATTTCTCTCTCTCAATCTTCTCACTTAATCTCCCTACTTTTCTCTCATGCACTACTTTTCCTCTCTCCCTCTCTCTCAGTCTAGATCAACCTAATTATGTCTCTTTATTGATGTCACTCTCATTTTCTCTCTTCTCCCTCTCTTACCTCTCACTTTCTATCTCTCTGTTGCTCGCTCTCTCTTCTTTATC
>NW_018237012.1:0-1004 GCF_001263595.1 Phalaenopsis equestris | reverse complement strand
TCTTTCAGTTGGATCCAAGGGTTTCCAAGGTAGCACTACCTTTTCTCAGTTTTCATAGGATACTTGGGACTGGCTGCAAAGTGAGAAAATTGTTGAAGGGTGTCCAAGGCCATAGATTGATCCGTAAATGATCAGGCCTAAGACTGACTTCACTATTATAAATCCAGTATCGATCGGGAGTCCCCTTTGGATGCAGTAATTCAAAATGGCACTTTCTTTAGAAACCTTACCAACATTCATGTCGGTAACAGTTTCGCAGAAATGAAGAAGTGCCAGTGTTTAGAGACGGGATTCAAAACTGTTGAAGAAAAACTAACATACCTGTACTCTCGCATTTCTCAATCATCAGTTTCGTCCATCAAATACTAGTAAATTTCAATCATCTGGTCTCTCATTAAGATAAAATTGGAATAGTGGCAGACAGGAACATTCTCTATCATATATAACTCGTTGATTCTTGAAAGAGTGAAAGTAATCCTTCTCCCTCGCACATAAATAACTCCTTGGTTAATTCCATGTAAATTTGTTTAAAATTCTTTTACCACAAGAACTACCACGACGACAGTAGTGTAGCACAACACTTCCCATATTCGGCACACTATCATTTATTCAATATCCATCGTGGGATTATTCAATCCGCGATTCACGAATCCTAGTTCCTTGATTAATCTTTTCTTCGTCAGCAACTTGTTGAAGATTCGCTGCGCTTCCGCACTAATGAACTATCGCCGATTGAAAACTTGCATTCTGGGATTATCAGGGGAATTGGACGCCATAGGAATGAAATTGACAGAGTTTTCTTCGTTTTTGGGGAAAAAATATGAACTAGAGTACGAATTTTTTAGTTTAAAAAAACTATTCCCGCCCAAAAAACGTCAAAAACCGCTCATCAGAAACAAGAAACTGCCTCTTATCGGTCTCACCGTTGGTGGCATCGAGGGCGCCGTCGGTGGGCTTCTGTATTAATTTTTGCCTGGAGTCTCGGGAAAAACCCGCCGTCGGCG
>NW_018237011.1:0-780 GCF_001263595.1 Phalaenopsis equestris | reverse complement strand
GCAGTATCTAGTCCAGCAGACCAATCCAATTTATATGAATTTATGGCTTTTTCTAAAATGTGTTTAATTTCACGATTTGATATTTCTGCTAGACCACCAGTCTGAGGATGATAGGCAGTAGATAATCTATGCATTATATCATATTTATTGATCAATTTTTTGATTCTCTTATTCCTGAAATGAGATCCTCCATCATTAATGATTACTCTTGGCATTCCATATCTTGTAAAAATATTTTTAATTAAAAATTTATAAACACTCTGAGCATCACATCTAAGCACAATAATAGCTTCAATCCACTTAGGCATATAATCAACAACAAGTAATATATCTAAATTTCCAAATGAAGGCATAAATTGTCCCATAAAGTCTAATCCCCACACATCAAAAATACAACTTCTAATGTGCAATTTAGAGGCATTTTATTTTTTCTAGAAATATTTCCTACTTGTTGACATTTATCACATGCTTTACTATACTCATTAACATCTTTAAAAATAGTAAGCCAACAAAATCCAACTTGCAAAATTTTATATGCAGCTTTATTTGTTCCAAAATGTCCTCTGAATTCAGAATCATGACATCTTTCAATTATCTGTTGAGTTTCTTCATAAGACACCTATCTTTTAATAATTAGATCTTTACATTGTTTATATAAATATGGGTCATCCCAAAAATAGTCTTTCGAATCATTGATAAATTTCTTTAATTGTGGATTCTTGATATCAGTTGGTAGAATATCATCTACAATATAATTTACTATATCAGCATATCATGGTA
>NW_018237010.1:0-438 GCF_001263595.1 Phalaenopsis equestris | reverse complement strand
AATAACTTATCTCTAATTTCTCCCTAAGAACACTCGTTGAAGTTTTTCTGAATCTCTTCCTTTCTTTAAAGCACAAGGAATTCCTTTTCGAAGTAGAGAGAAGGAAAAAATTTCTCACTTTCTCTCCACTCTTACAATCTCTCAAAGAAATTCTCACAATTGTTACACTCTAATGGAACCTCTCTAACCTCAAGAACCTCTAGCACACTATCTCCCCTCTCTATTTTTCAGCGAAAATGTTCTTTTAAAGTTGTAGATGACCTTTCCTGGGCATAACCGTCGATAGCCTTGCAATACCCTTCGAACGCGTCGTCAGCGGCCTCGAGGGCGCCGTCGGCGGGCTTCTAAAGAAATTTTGTCATGTAGTCTCGGGAAAGTCTTGCCGTCGGCGGCATCGAGGGCTCTGTTGGCGGCCTAGTTCAAATCTTCACATTTTGG
>NW_018237009.1:0-524 GCF_001263595.1 Phalaenopsis equestris | reverse complement strand
ATTGTGGCCAGGTTACAACCTCATTTAAACCATCTCATAAAACCCAACCAGACAACTTTTGTAAAAGGTGGAACCATCTCTGACAATGTTTTGCTAGCACAGGAGTTACTATTGTATATAGATCACTAATGTAGAGGAGGAAATCTCATTTATAAACTGGATCAAATAAAAGCTTATGATAATATTCACTGGCCTTTGATTATAGACATTCTCAAAGTCAGGGGTTTCTCTAAAGATTTTTGTATTCGATTTTGCTTAATGGAGCTTCCAATGGCTTCTTTTCAGCTACTAGAGGGGTTCAGCAAGGAGATCCACTCTCCCCATCTATTTTTATCTTGGCCATGGACTTTTTTTCCATAATTTTGGAACATGCTCTATCTCAAAAATCCTATACCGGATTCCACCATACATCTAATATGGAGGTCACACACATGATGTGTGCAGATGACATTATTGTGTTCTCGAAAGCTAACAAAAAATTAGTAAAGTTCAAACATAAATGTTTGAAGCAATTCCAAGACATC
>NW_018237008.1:0-659 GCF_001263595.1 Phalaenopsis equestris | reverse complement strand
TTCTACACATCTACCATTGCTCTTCATGTGGCTAGAAAAGGTCTCCTCCTAAAATGATAGATATCTTCTTTTCTTCCTCCATATCTAGCATAATGAAATTGATAAGAAAGATAAATTGATCTACTTTCACTAGGACATCTTCTATAACTTCTTTAGGGTACGTTATTGAACGATATGCTAACTGCAGAGTTATAGTAGTAGGGTTTATTTCTCCTAATCCCAATTTTTTAAGTATTGATAATGGCATAAGGTTAATGCTTGCACCTAAATAACATAAAGCTTTCCCATAATATCTGTTTCCTACTGCACATGGAGTTGTAAAACTACTAGGATCTTTAAGGTTTTCAGGAAGCTTTTTCTGATTTATAGCACTGCACTCCTCACTAAGTGCAATAGTCTCATTATTTTCAAACTTCCTTTTCCTGTTGAGAATATCCTTCAAAAACCTTACATAGCTTGACATTTGTTCTAAGGCTTCAACAAATGGAATATTAATTGTAAGCCTCTAAAATATTTCCAAAAATTTTGAAAATTGCTTATCCAACTTCTGTTGACGAAGTCTCTGAGAAAATGAAGGTGTTGGTTTTTACAAATTAATTTTTAGCAGAGAAATATGTCTCTCAGATTCTTTTGGAGCGCCCTCTTTTGATTCTTCAATT
>NW_018237007.1:0-645 GCF_001263595.1 Phalaenopsis equestris | reverse complement strand
TTCTCTTTAAATAGAGAGGCTTGGTGCCTCTCATGGGAGGTTAATTAGAGGAGTCTAGAGAAGAAATTAGGAAGAGTTTTAGGAGGAGTTTGGTGTGAGTTTATGGAGATGTAGATTTCTCCATTTTCTAGAAATATTGGTGAAGGATTTTGAGAGATATGAGTAAGGAAGTGGCAGATGGATCGGCAGGAGACTTTGTTGGGGAGATTTTTTTTCCTTTTAAAGGAAAAAAGCTAAGTATATAGTGTTGTTTATTTTCTTGCAATTGTTGTAAACACTTTATAGTGAATTTTCTTTGATTTAAAATGAATTTTTTTTGTTGTTTTTATTCATGCTTCGTAAATAGTTTTATTTACTCTTTTCTTTTAATATGAAGTAGTGGTATATGCAGGAAAATTTGTTTTACAACAGAATTATTTTTATTTTCATATGATGAGTAATAACTCCTTTGCTCTTTGACAGAATTTATGTCGCAATAAGTTATCTTAAAATCTTTTGTAAATGAAACTAAAACTCGGGAAAACAGTAATCTTGCAACTTGAGTGCACTCAAATTGACCAGTTGGCTAGTAAAATAGTTCAGGCGGTAATGCAACTCTTAAAGAAGTATGATTTAATGACTGGTTTCTATTAGATGTTTCTAGGT
>NW_018237006.1:0-996 GCF_001263595.1 Phalaenopsis equestris | reverse complement strand
TGATGAAGAAGTTATTCAATTTGAAGATGGCGAAAAGTACATCTGTTGTACAACTCCTGAATGATTTTAATACCATCACAAATCAATTATCATCTATGGAAATTGAATTTAATGATCCAATACGTGTACTGATCTTATTGGCTTCATTGTCAAATAGAGCTGGGAAGCTATGAGGATGGCTGTCAGTAATTCTGCAGGTAAATCTAAACTGAAATTTGAAGATATTCGTGATTTGATTTTGGCTGAGGAGGTGCGCAGAAAAGATTCTGGTGAGATCTCAGGTTCGAGTTCGGCACTAAATGTTGATTTCTGAGGGAGATAACTTGACAGAAACTCAAACAGGGGAATATCAAAATCAAAGAACAGAAGCAAGAGCAAGTCAAGGCCTGGTAACAAGTAACTTTCTGGAATTGTGGCAAAACTAGCCACATAAGGAGAAACTGCAGGAATCTTAAGAAAAAGGAGATTGAAAGTGCGAATGTGGTAACTGAATAATCACATGATGCACTACTACTGACAGTTCATAGTCTTGTTGATGACCGGATACTGGATTCAGGAGTTTCGTTCCATACAACTTTCCATCGGGAATTGATGTGAAATTATGTTGTAGGTGACTTTGGAAAAGTATATCTGGCAGATGGAGAAGCTCTGAATGTGGTAGGAATGGGAGATATTGACATTGCACTTCCAAATAAAAACAAGTGGACTCTGCAAAAGGTCAGACACATTCCTGAACTGAAAAAGAACCTCATTTCTGTTGGGCAGCTTGATGAATGTGAACATTCAGTAGTTTTCTCAGATAGTACCTGAAATGTTACTAAAGGAGCATTGGTACTGGCTTGGGGTAAGAAAACAGGTACATTGTATATGACTACTGGTTTAATTAACAGTATTGATACTACTGTTGCAGGGAGCACAGCAAAGTTGTGGCATTACAAACTTGGCCACATGAGTCAAATATGTATGAAGGAACTTCAGTCCAGAGGCAAGCTACCA
>NW_018237005.1:1988-2839 GCF_001263595.1 Phalaenopsis equestris | reverse complement strand
ACAATATTTAGGTTAGGCAAAGTCCCTACCTTACTATTAAAGTTAGATTGTTAAGGGTGGGATCATAAAAATAAGAATATTGAGGGTTTTGCCCACGTCTGGTCATTGCTTGGGTGATACGGCTTTAACTTAAGTCCAGGTGCACTGGCACTCTGGGACCTTACGCAAGTGTACTTATCACTTTTGTAATATAAGACTTTTGAGTCCAGATTATCGAACCCACGGTGACCAAGGTGTTTAAGTTTAGGAAAAATTCTAGCCTACTAAATTCTTGCTTAGCTTGGAAGTTAAATTGGTTTACAGTTGTGCTAACTGGCCCTACTGAATTGCAAACTACTCTTCAAGGTTTACTCCTACAAAAATTCTACTTAATATAGTTGAATTGGTAAGAAACAAGTTATAAAGCTACCTTCTCTTGCAATGATCTAAGTGGAGTGAAGGAAATGAAAAATGAAAATTGTGAATGAGACTAGTGACACATAGGAGCAGCTCTTTTCTATACCCTCTCCCGAGTGCATAAAGAAGATTAATTGAATTGGTTTTAATTCTTTAAACATCAATTTGAACCCATCAAAGATTATTTCTCTAACATTTGCATCTCCCTACAAAGTATGCATCTCCATACAAAGTACTTCACTATACCCTGTAAATCAATGTGAATAACATAATTGTTCTTCCATAACTCTCCTGAGTCATTATGGGTCACAACACTTTTTAACTAATCACTTGGCTAGAATGAAAAGTAACTGACGGCTTGAAGGTTACTCATCACCTTATAGATTTAAAACAATTTTAAAAGCATTCTTTCATTCCTAAACTTCCTACTTAATCACCACAAAAGAAAACTGAAG
>NW_018237005.1:0-1556 GCF_001263595.1 Phalaenopsis equestris | reverse complement strand
TGAATTGCATATCATGTTCTTTAATATAGAGCTTCCAGCATAGATATAGTTTTAATTAATGCGTCCAAAGACCATAATATGCTAGATGGTGGTCACCATGAACCAAATATGACTATAAGTCCAGCTGAGTAGCTATGGTTGTATATAACTATGCTATCTCAATCATTTATTTTATAAGAAGTCCTTATACTGCTAAGAATTGTTCTGAAAGTTTCAAATCCGACACAAAAAAATCATTTATATAGGAATCTTAATTTTATTTTCTAAATTTGAAATGAAGAAGACTAATTCAATATGAAGATGAAAAAAGGGAATGTCTCGTTAGCGTGCAAGTGAAGATGACGAAGAAGCGGGAGCCACTGCATGGAGTTCGAACGAAGGAGAGGCTCTGTCAAGACCAACCGAGTCGAAGAGGAAGACGAAGCAGAATGAAGACGACGTAGGAGCAGAAATAATCAGACGCCGAGCAGACGACGAGCAAATGAGCAGACGAGCGAACCAAGTCGGGTTTACCAGATGAGCAGTCGCAACGGACGAAGATCCCTCCGAATGATTCCAAGGCGAAGCGTGCAGAGTCGTGTTTGCTTCCGTTGCGAGGGGCTTTGTCAGATGGGTGAATCAAGGCAAAGAAATAATTCCTCACTTCCCGCAAGAAGGTCAGCGGAAAGAGAGTCTTGACAGTCCTCCAACGACTACCGGTGGCTATGGTAAAAATTTGGTTCTGATACCATATCAATCTTCGAGAAAATAGATTGAATCCTAAATAGGCTCAATGCCTTTTCACTTTGCTTTCATTCCATTAAATAATAATCTTACAATCTATTTTATGTACAAAATATTTTGTATAATCTATTTTAGTTAACTTAATAATGCATATTCATAATCTAAATATTTAGCTAACAGCGAAATAAATTAGAATAAAGAAATTAGAAATAATTTAAATAAGAAAACTCCTGATCATAGATAACTCCTAATTTAGCTGTCTGATTTCCGTTCTTCCTGATTGACAATATGCAATATAAGAAAAAATTCCATTAATCATTTCATTACATTTTAGTGGAAAAAAGTAATTTTTATAATACTATATGTAATAAATGTTCAATATCTCAATCATTTTCAAAATATACGAAAATTGAGAGATGAAAATTAAAAGTCCATTTTGATTTTACATTTGTATGTTTTCTGATGTTTTGATTGTTGCAAAGCTCAATCTCCTATTCCTTCAAAGTCAAATGAATAAATTATTTAGGTGATTCATGAGGGTGACATTGCTATCTTATCTTTATCTCCCTTATCAACGCCTGAGCCAAACTAAAAAAAAAATAAAAAGAATAATAAAAAATAAAAAAAATCCTATAATATCTATATCACTTGCTCACATGACCGTCTCCCTCTCTCTTCTCCATCTATCGCAAGCCACCAGCAGCGCTCTCGCGAACTCTACGCACGGAACCCGTTGCCACTCACCTGCCTTGCTCCCGAGCTCGCCGGCGCCGACCTCGCTCGCCAGCGAACGAAGCTGCCGGCCTCCAGCTCAGCCGGAAAGCCTTCCCCGC
>NW_018237004.1:1516-2426 GCF_001263595.1 Phalaenopsis equestris | reverse complement strand
TTATAGAAAAGTCACCGTGTCTTCTGCCCTAAACAGCACTTGTGCCCCGCTCGTCCTCATCCCGCGTTTGCTTTTCTTCCTTCTCTTTGTTCCGCGACATCTGTGAGGAAACCGGACGTTTGCTTCTTCTTCCGGTATCCTCTATCCCTTATCTTCGTAGCCGCATTGGTTTGTACGCTTTCTTCGTGAATTCACTTGATGGGTTTCTTGTGTTCTGCGTATCACCAAATTTTTGAGATATTTTGACTTTTTGAGAGTTTTACATTTGATATTGCGGCGGTTTCGACTGCTGATGCTTCGATTTTAATTTTTGTGATGGATTTGAATCAATGTTAATGAAGAAGAGGAGGATTGGTGTGGTCGGTTTCAGTTGTTGTTTATGTTTTATGCATCTATGAATTTCTTTGTTTTTAGTGTGGTGGGGTGTTGGAATTGTTTTTGGGCTGTTGTTTTTGTGGTGAGGTTTGCATCTGTGAATGGTTTTGCACTATTGTGTGGTGGGTTTCGGGTGTTGTTGGAATGAAGGATTTGTGGATTGTTGGGTTGTGGGGTGTGGGATTTGTGTTGGCCCGTGTTGGATTGTTGTCCTGTTGTGTTAGCCAGGGGGTGCATCTGTGGTGGGTGCAGCCGTGAAAAGCAGGTGTTGGATTTGTTATGGTGTGTCGTGGTCCTGTGGTGTGGTGGTTTGTTGTGGTCTATATGTATTTGTTGTGGCCATGGGTAAGCAATAAGCAAGTATATTTGTCACATCCTTAAAGTAGTTAAAATTCATATTGTTGTAATGTGAGTATTGCAAAGAAAAGGATTTCAATTGTTTTTAATCCTTTCATTAAACATTTTCGAGGAAATGTCGGGAACCTTAAGGCATAAGGTGTGGTGGGGGGGGGGGGGGGGTGTGGAATGGGGGATT
>NW_018237004.1:0-1077 GCF_001263595.1 Phalaenopsis equestris | reverse complement strand
TTTTTTGTGGTTGGTTGGTTGTGTGGAGGGTTTAGGATGTACTATTGTGGTTGGTTGGGTGTGTGGAGGGTTTAGGAAGATGTGGTGTTTGTGGTGGTGTGTGTCGATGTGTTATTGTGGTGTGTGGTGATGTGTGTGGTGTGTGGTGATGTGTGTGGTGTGTGCATGTGCATATATTATTGCATTTTTATTTATGTAACATTATTTTTTTCATCATAGTAATACATGGTTAAGACCACAGAGGAGTGGAAAAAAAATAAAAATAACATTTTCTGACATTTGCCTCGAGAAGATTGATCTGAGAAATATGCCTACAACCTATTTCAACAAGGAAGGGTGACAAAATATTATCAGAAAATTCAAGGAAATTACAGACAGAGAGTACGATATGATGCACTTAAAGAACAAGTTTGATTAGCTAAAGAAGGATTGGAAATTTTGAAAAAAAAATTGAAATAAGGATCAACTGGGCTTATAGTGAGATCCGGTGAAGCAAACCATTAATGCTTCTGAGTGGTGGGCATGAAGACCTGGGCATATAGTGAGATCCGGTGAAGCAAACCATTAATGCTTCTGAGTGGTGGGCATGAAGACTTGTGGTAAGCATTTTTGACATGTCCCCTAATTTGGTCAATTTCATTTTGTTTTAAAGTTGAAGTAGATGTTATGAATTTGTAGGTGTGGTGCATGTTGCAATAAAATTTAAACTCAGTGGACTCGATCCTGAGTTGGAGAGGAAGTTGGATCGAATGTTTAGGGTTGTCGTCGCTACGGGCAAGAATGCATGTGCCCTAAGTGAGAAAGTGTTTGGTGGCACCCCCGAGTACTTGAGAGCCGACCAAGCTGGTGTTTCCACCGAAGTTCCTAGCCCCAGACCTCCATGAACTTGAGTCGACCTGCTATTCTAAGCATCCGTGGGTTGAGAATATAAAGAAAGTTGGAACGGTCTTCCTTAGAAGCCAGATATCACAGCAGATGACATCATACAGCGCTGAACCCCACACATCTCAAGCAACTTTCGACGACCAGATCCTGCAAATTATGAATGGAATTAGGAAAATTTATGAGGATTTGCCG
>NW_018237003.1:29534-35428 GCF_001263595.1 Phalaenopsis equestris | reverse complement strand
TTAACCTCAATACATTAATTTAGCATCGCAATCCATTCTACAACACTCAAAACACTGATAACAAAAACATCCTATGCTTAGTCTCAACTATGCAGAGATCTATAAGCATAATTCTAAAGCAAATACAAATACAAGGTTCAAATCAAAATACATAGATAGATATATAGGTAGTAATATAAATATACTAATCCTCAAACTCGGTACTCGATTCTCCTCTGAGATAACCCAATGATTGCACATGAACAAAGAGGTTGTAGAAGGGTTAGAATGGAAATTCTTCAGTAGAATTCTCCTCAATTAATTTCATCCTCCTCATCAATCGTATCAAACTATCTTCTAGATGTCCAGAATGTTTGAAATGTTCCTTCATCAATCAATCCAGATGATCGAAGAAATCAGAGATATTATTAATTGCATTCATGACATTTTGTACTTCCTTTTCTAATTTATTGATTCGGCGCAGGATCACCAAAGACTTATGAGGGACTAAGGGTTGAACTGGCAGTGAATTCTGAGACTCTTGATTTACTATAATGACCATGTCATTTTCATCTTCAAAAGCTGGGAGTCTTTCAGTTGGGTCCAAAGGCTTCCAGGGTAGTAGTACCTTTTCCTAATTTTCATAGGACACTTGGAACTGACTGTAAAGTGAGAAAATTGTGGAGGGGTGTTTAAGCCCATAAGTGGATTCGTGAACGATCAGGCCTAGACTTCATGAGAAAGATACGACAACACTAAATAAACAAACAAACTTATTTGGAACTATTTCTCAAAGCAAATCCTTTGTAGCCTTTCCTTAGAAATGCAGGAAGAACAACTCTCTCACTTTTCTCTTTCTCCAACACACTTACAGAAAGTTTAACACTAAATCTAACCACAAAAACTCTAAACTATGAAAGAAAAATTACTAATTGACTCCAATATGTGGTGGAATGAAGATGGATTATGGAAATGTAGCGTGGTGGAATGTTATAGAGCAAAAAATGAATGTAGAGGAGCCCCTTTTCTTATGAAATTCAGCCCCAAATAAAGCTCAAGGTCGGTTCTCCAAGAGGTGCCTCCAAAAACTCTTCAAAAATTGTCCAAAAACAACGAACCTTCTAGAAATGGAGTCTGAACCGCCTTTGGCGCCATCGGTGCTGAGTAAAAATCCTCCAGCTTTTGGTTGTTCTGCACCGTCGGCGCTTACCATGGTGCTGACGTCGCTAATTATTTCCTCAAAATCGTCATTTTGACTCCAAATTTCATCCTTTTTGCTTCCTTTTTGCTTTAAGCCCTAAAAATCAACAAGCTAAAAGAAAATATCAAAATACCTTCCATTAAAGTGCAATATCACAAAAAATAGGTATAAAATATGGGTCTAAAATGTATATATTTTTGGTGTATCAAAATCCCCCAAACTTACATGTTACTTGTCCTCAAGTAACTTCTCTACTGCATAAAAATATGACTTATGGTAAAGAATTTAACTTTTAGACTTCCATATTTTAGTTCTCTTAAATATATTAGTTTAACTTAAGAAAAATTCAAAACAACTCTAGTTAATACTAAAGGTGTAAGGATATTCAGTAATTAATTGATTCAAGTGAAGCCAATTTTTAATTAGGCATCTCCTCAAGCTTCTCCCTATATCTTTTCTTTTTCTTTTCTTTTTCTTTTCCTTCTCTTTTCCTTTTCTTTTTCTTTTCTTTTTCTTTTATTTTTCTGAGGATTACTATATCTGGATAGTCTTTAATGATTTTGAACTTTAATATCCTCTTCTTAAAGTTAAAAACTTTTTATATTTCTTCACTTAACAAATTTATATTAACTTAAAGATTTTATAAAGTTTAATTCTTTTCTTTTTAAATGAATCTTTTAAGATTTTTAATACTTCAAAAATATAAATTTCTTTACTTAAAATAGAAAAACATAGTCTTATTTTCTTTTACCAAATACCTTATCCCCTAGAATTTACCTTTATTATTGAAAATTTTTACTTAAATTTACTATATATTTAGAAACATAAATATAGTTATCTCAAGTTAACCCCTAATACCAAATGTCATGTTAAAATTTTGAAAATATAGTTAAGTGAGGACAAATAAAATTAAGTATTTCTCTCTTTCTAAAATGATTTTTCTTCTCGCCCCCAAACTTAAATTTTTAAAAGATTTTTACATGAAGAACTTTAAAAATGAAGGGTGAAAGAAAGCATTAAATATATAAAAAAAATCATACCTATTGGAGATTCTGATTTTTGAACATAAATTTTGAAATACTGCAGGTGCTAATATGAAAACTACAAGGCTAAAAACATTAAATTGCACATAATACATATAAAATTTGTTGAGAAAGAGCTAATCATAATACTTAACAAAGTGCTGAAAATAACAATAGAACTAAACTAAACTCTAAAAATAAAAATTGTTTTCCACATTACAGTTTCACATTACTTAACAAACAAAGTCTTCAATAACATCAAATCACAAACAATACAATCACACAATACAAATATAAACAAACAAACAAAAAGATCACCAGTCATTATTTTCTTCATCATCAACATCTAACTTCTGCTGCTGATATGGAGTATAGGTTGGGTGAATAGGGAACTGAACTGTATGGTCACCCCTCAGGTATCTTACTAAAGCATCATCATACTCAAATTTCTAGTGAATCAGATCATTAGTGTGAGCATTTCTGGCCTCCATATTCTGCATCTTATGATCCATCCTCAAAATATCTCCCTGTTGAATCATCGTCTGGTCCAAAAACTCCCTACTGCTGGGGTCACTTGAAGTAGGCTCACTAAAATTAGGGGTTGTAGAAGTACTATGGGTTCTAGAAGTAGGGGGTTGTAGAAGTAGAAAGAATATCCCTGGCCTGTCTTCCAGATCTCCAATCAACATGGGACTCATAAGTCTTGATCTTGGCAGAATGAATCGGTCTCTGAGGCTCAATCCTCTCCTCATCAGGTCTAAAATCAACTCCTACATGCTCACAAAGTGTGTAAATGAGAGCAGGGTGTGCTGATCCACCAGTGGTCTCTCCAAGAGCAATAAATCGAATGTTCATATAAATGATAGAGCCTACATTTATATCCATCACTTGCTGAATGCAGTAGTTAAGGATGGCTCTATCCTTGGTTACTTTACTTTGATGGTTCGTTGGAATCATCCTTCCATAAATTAAATAATGTCAAGCCTTAGACACTACATTTAACATAAAAGGAGAAAGTTAACTTTAACTCCATTTTTTTATTTTCCAAGACTCTTTCTCACTAGTTAGAAAAGAAATAACTTCATCTAAGGCTTGATCTGTAGCAGAAAACGAATGATACTGGCATCTATAAACATCTTCCAATTGATAAAACTCAATAAATTTTCTTGGAGAAAACTCCACCCTTTTTCCTCGAACAAAAACAAAATCATCAGAAGCCTCAGGAAGGTTGGCATAAAATTTCATCACAATCCCAACTATCTCATTGGCAGTAAAATTGTAGAAGTTTTTCCACTGCCGAGTGATAATCAATCGTTTAACTTCTCCTCCCGGATTTTTAAAACCTCGGTCCGCGGTCCAGACTCACTTTTTTATTTTCTTGAAGACTATGAAATCGAGCATTGAATCTAAAGCTAATAAACTTTTTCTCGACATGTTCTATTTTCTTTTTGCTCGATCTAGGTGCCATAGGAAATCTAGAAAAATTTGATAAAAATTTGGAATAAATCCCAAAATTTTGAAAAAAAAATTGTAAACCACTTTAAACTCAAATTCACTTAATAAGAGTATTTCACCAAAGCATTTTCTCAAAATCTCCCAAAAACTTTCAAAATTTTGGATCTAGTCAATGTGAGAAAAATCTTTGGTGAAAATAAAAAATTTTTACTTTAAAGTATAGCTCTTACCTAGAGAAGTTAAAATCTGAAGTTCCTTTGTCTCTAAATCGCCTCAAATCCGCCCAAAATCAAGCCCTAGGTGCAAAACTGAAGGTTGAAGGTAACTTAAGGGGTAAAAATTGAGGTTTGAGGTGAAAATCACGAATTAAAGGGTTAATTCGCCGCTCTAGGGTCAAAGGAACCGTCGGCGCCAATGTCAATGTCGTCGGCGCTAAAGGACCGAATTTCACTATTTTGATTTTTCAATTTTTCAATTTTCTGTCAATTTTCTCCAAAGTTTTTTTTAAGTATTTTTAAACACAACTTTTATCTAAATTCATAAATACACAAATCACAAATAAACATTTTCACAAACATGTTACAAACTAACTTTTATATATGAATATACACTTTTTACAAACACATTTCACAAATCACAAATTCACACCTATGAAGTAAACTAATTATAAATCAGCGTCAAAATCAAGCCACAACACTAAGCACTAACACAAAACTATACACATAATCAAAGTTCAGAATAAACTAAATCAAACCTAATAAAATCCACACAATTACACTAAACACGTAAACATTTTTAAACAAGTAGAGAATTCACAATCCTCAATCATTCAGCCTCATCTTCAGTGCTATCACCTCCTCTAATATCTCCCATAGATCGGTAATGAACATATAGGTTGTAGAAGGATCAGTATGAGAATTGATTTGTCAAAATTTCTTCGATCCACCCCTTTTCTCTAAACATCTAAACTAATCATGCTTCAAAAGTTCCAGTGTGATCAAAATTCTCTTTCATTCTCCAATCTAGGTGATAAAAAAGGTACTTGATATCTCCTACTACATTAATAGTACTTTGAAGTTCTCTTTCAATTTTCTTCACTTTCTTCTCTTAAGCAAGCAAACTTCCAGCTGCTGGTGGCATTAATGGAGATGAAGCATGTGAAGAATAATCTATAATCACATTTAGTGCTTTATTTCCATTTCCAACATACTGATCATCAATAGGAATCATAGGCTCCCACGGTAGTAATCCCACCTTTCATATGCTACTTGGGATTGACTGCAAATCAGAAAAATTGTAGAAGGATACGTAAGTCCATAAATTGAGCCATTCATAATGATTCTCATCACAGATTTAAATATAATTGAACCTATATCAATAGGTTTTTCCATTTGAATACAGTAGTTTAAAATAACACTCTCTTTGGTGACTCTTGTGATCTTCATAGTAGGGAGTAATTTTGCACAAATAAAGAAGTGCCATTGCTTTAAAATTGAACTAAGTGATGAATCAGGAAAACTATTATATCCTTCATCTCGTACTTCCCACATGTCAGAAAATTATAAATATCTTGCATTACATCTCGCATAGGAATGAAGTTTGCATAATGACAGAATGGAACATTTTCTATCATATACAATTCATTAATCCTCGCAGGAGTAAATGGTACAGCCTTACCTCGTATGAAGACAACTCCTTGTGTAATTTCATGTAAATTTTCATATAATTTCTTCACTACAGGTAAGACAATAGCAGCAGTAGTGTAACAGATAACTTAACATCACCTTTGTAGAATGATCTTGTCAATTGGAGCACTCAGATTGATCAACCCATGATTAACAAATCCACTTTCCTTGATCAATCTCTTCTTCGTAATAACATTATCGTATAATCTCTGCGTGTCGAAACTAATAAACTTTCTTCTATTGAAAACTCCATACCTTGAAGTATTTCTGGAATTGGAAGCCACAAAATCTGAAAATAGAAAGTTTCTAGGCATCCTAGGAAGTTTTTAGGACTTTAAAAACACCTCCCGATGGTTATTATGGATCGAAATCCCGTCAAAGTCTGCCAAAAGTTGTAGAAACCGTCCAACCGCTCTCAGTGCCGTCAGCGCTCCCGATGGACGCTTTCAGCTTTGAGATTCGCTTTCTTGGGCACCGTCGGTGCCCATTCTGGCGCCGTCGGCTTCAGTGGCCAAATTTTTGCAATTTTTATTTTTTGTTCAATTTAATTTT
>NW_018237003.1:28578-29165 GCF_001263595.1 Phalaenopsis equestris | reverse complement strand
TAACCATCTGGATTTCAGTTTTCCTGAATACAATCTCAATCTTGTATTATATAATAGAACTTCTTATCTAGGTTCAAATTTCTTCTTAATAATCTTCTGATCATGCTATATCTCCATTATCATATGCTTCATTTCTAATCTCCTCAAGTTCATTGAGTTGCAATAATCTTTTCTCACCAGCATCTTTTAGATTAAAATTAAATTCCATAATAGCCCAAAATGCTTTATGCTCTAATTCTACAGGTAAGTAGCATGTTTTTCCAAATATCAGTTTGTGTGAGGAAATTCCTATAGGAGTCTTATAAGCAATTCTATATGCCCATAATGCTGTGTCAAGTCTAGCAGACCAATCAAATTTAATAGGATTTAAAGCCTTTTCTGAAATCCGTTTATTTTCACTATTTGATATCTCTGCTAGACCACTAGTCTAAAGATGATAAGCAGTAGAGAATCTATGCATAATATCATATTTCTTAATTAATTTTTTGATTCTCTTATTCTTGAAATGAGATCCTCCATCAGTAATAATTACTCTCGGCATTACATATCTTATAAAAATATTCTTAATTAAAAATTTAGAAACACTC
>NW_018237003.1:26346-28544 GCF_001263595.1 Phalaenopsis equestris | reverse complement strand
ACATATAATCAACAACAAGTAATATATATAGGTTTATGGTCCCATAAAATCTAATCCCCACACATAAAAAATTTCAACTTCCAATGTGTATTTTAGAGACATTTCATTTCTTATAGAAATATTTCCTACAGAAATATTACCTACACGTTGATATCTATCACATGTTTTAATATATTCATTAACATCATTAAAAATAATAGGCTAATAAAATCCAACTTGTAAAATTTTATATGTAGTTCTATTTGTTCCAAAATGTCCTCCAAATTCAGACTCATGACATCTTTCAATTATCTGTTGAGTTTCCTCATAAGACACACACCTTCTAATAATTAGATCCTTACATTGTTTATATAGAAATAAGTCATCCCAAAAATAGAATTTTGAATCATATATATATTTTTTTAATTGTGGTTTTTATATCAGGTGGTAGAATATCACTTACAATAAAATTTACTATATCAACATACCACGATACATTCATTTCATCAATACTATATAATTGTTCATCAGGAAAATTTTCTAAAATTTCATTTGCAAAATTAGTTAATATTTCTATTTCTATTCTAGATAAATGACAAGCTATTTGATTATCATTTCCCTTCCTATCAATCACGGTAAAATCAAACTCATGCAATAGAAGTATCCATCTAATTAAATTTGATTTAACATCCTTCTTTTGCATTGAATATTTAATAGCAGAATGATTTGTATGCACTATACATTTAATTCCAATTAAATAAGGTCTAAATTTATCAAAGGCATAAACAATATCTAATAACTCTCTTTCAGTAGTGGTATAATTAATTTGAGCATCATTTAGAATCTTACTAGCAAAATATATAATTTTAAAAACTTTGTCGTGCCTTTGTCCTAATACAGCGCCAATAGCATAATCACTAGCATCGCACATTATTTCGAATGGTTTTTTCCAGTCAGGTGGTACTATTAGAGATGTAGTGATTAAAAAAAACCAACATGTCCTAGAAAACTTCTCACCCCTTTAATATTAGTAGGCGGTGGTAATATTTCTATAACTTGGATTTTTGCATGATCTACCTCCATGCCTTTTTCAATTTTATGCCCAAGTACAATACCTTCTGCAACCATAAATTGACATTTTTCCCAATTTAATATTAGATTGGCTTTTTCACATACTTCCAGATTTTTTTCTAAATTTTTAAGGCATAATTCAAACGAAGTTCCAAATACGAAAAAATCGTCCATAAACACTTCCATTTCCACTTCCATTCCATGTTCTATAAAATTGCTAAAAATTGACATTATACATCTTTGAAATGTTGCAGGTGCATTAAATAGTCCAAAAGGAATTCTACGAAAAGAAAATGTTTCATATGGGCTTGTAAAAGCTGTTTTCTCTTGATCCTCTAGAGCAATTGGAATTTGGTGATAACCGGTATATCCATCTAAAAAGCAATAATACTTTTTCCCAACCAATCTATCCAACATTTGGTCTAGAAAGGGTAAAGGAAAGTGATATTTTTTTGGTGACCATATTTAATTTTCTAAAATCAATGGAAATTTGCCAACCAGTTACTTGTCTTATTGATATTAATTCATTTTTCTCATTTTCTTTAACAGTCACTCCTCCTTTTTTTGGTACAGAGTGAATTCAGCATACTCAAGCACTATCTGAAATAGGATATATAATTCCAGCATCTAACCATTTTAAAATCTCTTTTTTAATAACTTCTTTCATTATTGGGTTTAATCTTCTCTGAGGATCAGCTTTAGGTTCATTTTGTTCATCTAATAAAATTTTGTGCATACAAATTGAAGGACTAATTCCTTTAATTTTCGCTAAAGTCCATCCAAAGCCTTTTTATACTTTTTAACATTTCTATCAACTTTTGTTTCTGAATCTCAGTTAACTCAGAAGATATAATAATCGGAAATGTAGATGTCTTTCCTAAAAATACATACTTTAAATGGCAGGTAATATATTTAATTCAAGTTCAGGTGGTTTAATACTTGAAGGAGTACAATTTTTACTATCTTTTTCCAACAAGTATAACATTTCAAATTTGCCCTGAATATAATCCAAATCTTCTTCTTTAATTTCATCTTCATTCTAAAAAATTTATCCTTACTTAAATTTATCATTGAACTCATTCTTAAACTATTCATTACTCAGATAATCAGCTACTTCCATCCTGAAACATTCTTTATCTTTTTCTATT
>NW_018237003.1:25448-26082 GCF_001263595.1 Phalaenopsis equestris | reverse complement strand
AAATCTAAACGTTTAAAAATTGATAAAGGCATAAGATTGATACTCACTCTTAAATCACATAAAGCTTTTCCATAAACTTTTCACCAATTGCACAAGGTATAGTAAAACTACCAGGATCTTTTAGTTTTTTAAAAAGCTTTTTCTGACTAATAACACTACACTCTTCACTGAGTGCAATGGTCTCATGATCTGTAAACTTCCTTTTCTTATTTAGTACATCCTTCATAAATTTCACATAACTTGGCATTTGTTCCAAAGCTTCAATAAAAAGAATATTTATCATTAACTTCTTAAGGATTTCCAAAATTTTTTGTAAATTGTTTATCTTTATTCTTATGCTTCAGTCTTTGAGGAAACGGAGGTGATGGTTTTTCAAAAGGAACCTGTGGTTGTTCATTTTCCTGTTGATCATTTTCCATTTCTTCCTTCTCTTCATCAACCTTAGTTCTTCTTTGGATTATTGTTTCAATTTCTTTTCCACTTCGTAATTGCATAGCTTTAATTTGCTCTTTATTTTGATCTTTTAGATTAACTTCCACAGTACTCGGAAGAATTCCATAAGGTCTATTACTAAGTGTAGTAGCAATATGTCGTAATTGATTTTCAATATTTATAATAGCAGCCCCTTGATTCT
>NW_018237003.1:23730-25431 GCF_001263595.1 Phalaenopsis equestris | reverse complement strand
TTCTTTTCCTTAACTTATGGGTTAGGATTAGAGTTAAATCCTGGAGGATAATAAGATAAAAAATTAGGATTTCCTTGATTGTTCAGATTTTTGGATGGATTCACCGAATTATTATAATTATTCCAACTATAATTAGGGTGATTTTTCCATCCAGGGTTAAAATAGTTAGAATAAGGGTTGTTATTTTTATTATTTATAACAGGGTTAAAATAGTTAGAATAAGGGTTGTTATTTTGATTATTTATAGCATTTAAGTTTTCATAAGATGGTTGAGTATCAATAATCTGTCTTAGTGAATTTTCCTCTAATATTGGAGGTGTTGAGAATAGTTCACTCCTATTTAATCAATCCTTTTAAAATTAGCAGCAATTTGAGATGCCAAAAATAAACATTGCATCAGATTCATGAATACAGCTATTCTCTTAGGATTTAGCCTTTCAGAGGGCCATTGAAAATTTTTAGTAGTCATTTCTTCAATTAGTGAATATGCTTCATCAAACGGTTTTGACATTAATGATCCACCCGCAGTAGCATCTATAATAGATCTTAAAGATCCTAGTAATCCATTATAAAAGGTTTGAATTGTTAACCAATCTGGTAAAGCATGGTGTGGACATTTTCTATGAAGATTCTTAAATCTTTCCCAGGCTTCATATATCGATTCCCCTTCAAACTAACAAAAAGATGTAATATCATTTCTAAGCTTAGCGGTTTTTTAGGGTGGAAAATATTTAGCCAAGCCAAGAATTTTTGTGATAGTTCTCCCCAAGTTGTAATAGAACCGGTTGCTTAACCAAGGCTTGGCTTTATCCCTTAATGAAAAAGGAAAAATTCTAAGCCGAACAACATCATTAGACACTCCGTCATATTTAAATGTAGCACAAATTTAAAGAAAACTAGCAAGATGTAAGTTAGGATCTTTAGTAGGTGATCCTCCAAACTGATTATTTTCTACCATTTGGATAACTACAGATTTAAGCTCAAATGAATTAGCAGCAACATCAGAATTTTGAATAGTTAAATGAAGTTTATCTGCTGTCAGATTCGCCTAATCTTTTAAAGGTCTTTGTCGATTCTCATTTATTAGATTTTCTATATTATTCTTCATTTCTTTCAAATTCTTAGATTTGTTCAAAATTTTAATTTCTTTTTGTTGTTTTTTGAATTTTCTAATAGTACGTTCTAATTCTGAACTGTAAGGTACTAAACCTTGAGATCCAATATTTTGCATAAACAATTAAAGTAAGCTAAGTAAAATACTTTAAAAATACAATCTTAATTAAATTTTTTTTTGGATTTTTTATTTTTTTTTTTATATTTTTTTGTGTTTTTATATATTTGTATAGTATATATATATATTCTCTCAATTTTCTAATTTATCAAAACTATTTAATTTAATTAAATTTAACTGTTACTTTTCCCCGGCAACGACGCCAAAAACTTGATCCTTGTATGAAAAGTAAGTTGTGTAAAATATATATAATTATTCTCTAAATTTGCTAATTTATCAAAACTATTTAATTTAATTAAATTTAACTGTTACTTTTCCCCGGCAACGGCGCCAAAAACTTGATCCTTGTATGAAAAGTAAGTTGTGTAAAATATATTTAATTATAGGTAATTAATAATAAGATTCTATGTAAGTATATGTATCATTATCAAGTAATAATGGACTTTCTATTTAAGCCCCAAATATCGATC
>NW_018237003.1:2129-23534 GCF_001263595.1 Phalaenopsis equestris | reverse complement strand
TTAATCATAGGTTTAGTCCCTAAATTTGTGGCTAGGCTAGAAGGATACTGACTTCCACTCCAGAGCTCCCACATCCCTTCACCTGAAGGCTAACTCTCGCTTTAGTTTTTAAACACTAAGACCAAACTGGGGATTTTAGTCTGTCACCCTAATAATTCTCCAATTGTACACCTAACAAAGAATATTTCCCTATTTTTTGCACTTAATTTCATGAATGAATTCCTCCTCTATGAAATCAAATGTGACCCTCACTCTGTTGTAGAACTCATACTTCATTTCCCTGATCATATGTTTCATAATATATTTTAACATGGCCAAATTGAAAAGTAAATTAAGTTCGAAGTTGAAAAATCATCACAATTTATTTTATATTTTAATTATGACACATTCATATTATCTCTTCATTTCTCCAGATCTCAGAGTAGGGGGAAAGATAGAGAAAACTACTGAGACTTCATGAGAAAGATACGAAAAAACACAAGTTTCATATATAACAGAAAGTTCATACAACATTAAATAAACAAACAAACTTATCTGGAACTCTTTCTCAAAGCAAAACCGTTGTAGCTATTCCTTAGACATGCAGGAAGAAGAACTCACTTTTCTCCTTCTCCAACACTCTTACAGAAAGTTTCACACTAAATCTCACCACAAAACTCTAAACTATGAAAGCAAAATTACTAATTGACTCCAATAATTGGTGGAATGAAGATGGATTATGGAAATGTAGTGTGGTGGAATGTAGAGAAAAAAATGAATGTAGAGGAGTCTCTTTTTTGATGAAATTCAGCCCCAAATGAAGCTCAATGTTGGTTCTCCAAGAGGTGCCTGAAAAAACTCTTCAAAAATCGTCCAAATACATCAAACCTTCTAGAAACAGGGTTTGAACCGCCTTTGACGCCGTCGACGCTAGTCTGGCACCGTCGACGCTAAGTAAAAATCCTCTAACTTTAGATTGTTCTGCGCAGTCAGCGCTGACCTTGGCGTTGCCGGCGCTGAGTATTTCCTCAAAAATGTCATTTTGACTCCAAATTTTATCCTTTTTTCTTTCTTTTTGCTTTAAGCCCTAAAAATCAACAACCTGCAAGAAAATAGCAAAATACCTTCCATTAAAGTGCAATATCACCAAAAATAGGTATATGCAATATCACTAAAGTGCAATATCACCAAAAATAGGTATAAAATATGGGTTTAAAAATGCATATATTTTCGATGTATCAGAATTTACGTTGCACTAGGCACACAACCTCAAAATCCTATGGCTTGTTGTTTAATTCTAAAGAAATAAATTGATTTAGCTGGGGAAAACATGTTTTACTCCTGAAGATGGTCGTGCTGCTCACCATGCTAGCTTCAAGCTCTTTATCGCGGTGAGTTTATGTTTTCTAGTTTAAGTTTTCTAGTGTTTCAAGTTATAATGTCAAATTAGATGTCCCTATGGTTGTAGTTCGTTAAATGTTATGGGGCATATTAAAGTTAATTAGAGCGACACCAGTTACGGTTCCCTCGTTCCCTCATTTCGGTACCACTATTTTCTATTGTATTCACTTAGTCCAAATGAATTTACTAAACTCAACTTAATGTGTTCCATACTTTCATTTAGGTCGTGGGAAGTCTCATTAGCAACCGTAGGTTTCCTCCTCCAAGGAATTCGCGATTATCCGATAGAGACGTCTTAATTTAAATGCAATTGTTGTTTTGTGATGTTTTGTGATGTTTGTGATTGTTTGTGATTAAATTTAGAGTTATCTTATATTTTGAATGTTGTGGGGGTGAATTTTATCTTGGTTGATTTTAGTTTTGGTTGACGACTATCCTAGCAGTTTTGGTTTTCATTCGGGGTGACATCGTTCTTTAACATGTAGGTTTGTGTTTTTATTCATACATGCGGGTGAGTAAGTACAACAACGTACTGAAAAGTAAAGTATGGGAAACTAGAAATGCAGGTAAATTAAATTACAGCCTAGAAGGTCTTCCCGTCATCTTCAACTAAAACTGAAAATCATCTTCCCGTCATCTTCAACTAAAACTCAAAATGCATGTGAGGGCATTTATATATTAAAAGCATTTTATGTAGAGCGGGCAGATAAGGTTCCAGTGATCTATCAAATCCTAAATCATGTCTTGGTGAGCCTCTATTAATTCATTTGAGGATGATTTCATTATGCAAAACATACTAAGTTTAGTAGACCTCCGAGGTATCCAAAAGGTTAGGAGGAAGAAGGAAGTCTACGCTTTTCTCTCACCACCTATTGAAAAGTCTCGAGCTCATTTAAACTTATTATGTTTCTTAATGATTCATCCTGTAAATACCTCTAGTGTTTAGTGAACATCAATGTTTCAATTATCCTTAAGAGTAGGGTGATTATCATTTGTCATTTAATCTGAGAATTATGTAGGTGAAAACCTTTAAAAGGGGCAAGTTAATGCTATTAAAACACTTGGCTAATTTTAGCTTTAACTTGGGCTTGTAGTGTTTTAAAGTTGTTCAATTTATAGTTACATTCACTTTTCTAATCCTCATTTAACCAAATTTGATTTAGCCTAGGTCACCACTAAGCCCTTAAGACCTTGGTGGATACATTAGTAATTTATGAAAGAAATTGAATTTTAAGTGATAGTAATTCATCATTAAAATGTTTGAATGTCATTTGAACACCAAATAGGGGTATTAAATTAGTGAGTTATTGACATCCAAAATCATACCCCTAAGTCTTGGATCATTTAATTTAATAGACCTCTATGATTTAATAATTTAAGAAATTGCAAATTTATCCTGTAATTAAGAAAATGAGGTTGGTTTCTACCAATTAATTCCTTATGTTTCAATCATCTAAACATGTTAATTAAGATCAAAGATTTCCCATTTCTATTTCTTGAATTAAGCCTAAATGCTAGTTAAGACCAAATTTCCAAAATTATAACTTTGCCCCTAAGGCTCTATCACTTCATAATTCATCAAATTTAATTCAAATGACTTTGAAATTTTATCCTACCTCACTCATAGGTCAATTAAGACATCAGAGAAGAAAATGTGATTTTTTCAAAATTTAATTTAATTTATATAATTATTTTTATGCGAAAATAAGATTTTTCAAAGAAAATTCAATAACCTAAGCAAGGCAAAGACTAATCACTTGAAATTTTTTACTTGAGGTACACTTAGACCAGAGAACTACTTAGACCAAGTTTCATGATCTTTTGAGTTTTATTTGAATTATGAGAATTATTTTAACTTATGGAGTATTAATTAATTATAAAATATTTTAAATATGGAAAATTAAGTTTTTATTTTTTATTAAATCTCAATGAGGTCAAAAAACCTAGAGAAATGAATTTCACATTTTTATAATTTTTCTTTAAATTATTAGAATTATTTTAGTGAGAAATTAAGGAAAATTAAGAATTATTTTAAGCTTTAAAATTCAATATGTTCACTTAGAACATTATAAAAAATATTCAAATTGCTCTTAAGGGCTTATGAAACAAATTATAACAATTTCATGAATTTTATTAATTTTATGATTTTTATTATTTTTTAATTATTTAAATATTTAAAATATGCTTAAATTTGAAATTTTTACTTCAATTACAATTTTATTTTTAGAAAATTTCTCTAATCACAGAGAGCTCCCAAAACTAATTTCATAAATTTTTTAGTTGTATTTTAATTATTATGATTATTTTAAGTGTTAAAAGTGTCATTTAACTTAGAAAATCAAATTAGGTTGTCAAATGAGCTCCATATGTTTTGAAATTTTTATGAAGAGTCCTTTGCACTTTAAATTATAATGAGCTCCATATGTTTTGAAATTTTTATGAAGAGTCATTCGCACTTTAAATTATAATGTAAGCAAGTCATTTAGATGTTTATTTTTCCCAAATTAATTTTTTTTTAATTTAAGGGTTTTGTGAAAATTAGGTGTGTTCTTAATAACTTGGCTCATGACAAATTGTTCTTAAAGTTCTCTAGTCATAGTGAACCTTTCAAAAATTTCTTGGATTTTTTTAAGAAACATGCTAATTATTATAATTAATTTTCCAAATCAGATGCATAAATTTGAAAAATATAGATCTCTGTCTAGGGGTCTCCTCTAATTTTGGAAAAATCAAAGAATATCCCTCATGACAGAGGCAACAGTATGCCAAAATATCATGCCATGATGAAATACTTGAATGCATGGAGAATCAAAATACTTAGAGCAGTATTTAATTAATTAAAAATAAAATTTACATCAAATGAACTTCAAACTATTTTCACATTTTTATCCTCTATTCAGTGAGCACTAGGATATTTTTATTTTATTTTTGCAATTTTTCTATGAAAATATATTATTTTTCAAAGTTATGGGTTTTTAAATAAATAGAAAAATCCTTATTTTTCTATTTAAGTGACACAGCACCTCGTCAACCTACGACGGCTCCGAAGCTCTACGTGGCGTCCTTTGGTTCGGTGCCACCATCCACCTTAGTGGTGACTCGGCCCGCGGTTCATGTATGAAGGCGCTTTCCGACTCGATCTTGTCCATTCATCCGATACACGCTCGATGATGGCTCCCCACCATCATCCCCGATAGCCAAAACTCATGATTGTTAACCCTAAAACCTTAAGATCTCACTCATTTCTCAACCAAACTCGTTTAGGTTTGATTCTATATACTCGTCTAAGTGAGACAAACATATCCATACAATAAACATGCCATTAAATTGGATCGATGCAAGTGTAGAATCAAAACAAGCTCGGGACAGTGGGGAGGTTTATAACTTTGCTCTGAGAAGGGAAGATTCAATCAGAGGTGCATGACATGTTCGTGGAGATCCAAGGAGGCTAGGTATGAAGTCTGTTTCTATGGTGAAATGCCTAGACCCAAATTCTATCAAGATCGAATTTTGGTGTTAATCAAAGTCTAGGGTAGAGGCTCTCTGTGAGAGGGCTTTGATGGGACTTGTCTTCTTTCACTGTGGTGAAGCTGTGGGCAAGTTTAATTGAGATTTGGTGCAATGTGGAGGTGTGGCCAAATTTGTCCTATTTCCGGCCAGAATCAAACTCAAAAATTGAGATCCGGTGATGGGGATTAGGGTAAGGAAGTGGTTGGTTTGCACTTAGGAGGTCTCAAAGAGGCCATGGAAGCAATTAGACAAGATTTCCTTGAGAAAACTTTAGAGCCCCCTTTCTTGGCCATGGGAGTGAGGTTTAAATAAAACAACTTAAGGTGGTTGTCATGGCCAAGGCCAATTGAGGGGTGCATAATGATGCTTAGGTGAGGGTTGTGAAGTGTTAAAGCCAATTAGAGCTAGACACATTGGATGGGTGAATTTAGGTTTTGAACTTGGCTTGGGGTTCTCAGTTTTGGCTTCTCCGTTGGCTTCTCCGGTGACTAGGGTGGTTGGCCATGGCAGGAGAGGTGCTTAGGTGGCTTAGGAACCTCAGAGGAATCTGTCACAACATTTAATTTAGGCTGGTGATGGGTTTTGGCAAATATAACTTTGGCTTAAGAAATTAAGGAAACAAATCCCTTGATTTAGGGGACCTTTGGTACATGACCCATCTAGGGTGGGTTAAGTGAGTCTAACTTGGTCACTAGGATCCAAAAGTTGGCTGTAGAAGTCTTGCCTTGATCAGTTTGACATGTGATCCTGACTTAATGCTTATGCACAGTATAACAATAGTTCTGATGGTATTTTTCACATATATTTCCTTATTTTGCAATAAAATCAAAAACTTGATCCTGAATAAAAATAAGAATTTAACTATTTTTTATTAAGATCTGAATATCGAACCCACAGGGAAGATTATGCAATATGCACTTTTTCGAAAGTTTTTCTATTTTTAAAAAGATAATCACTTAAACTAAAAATAATTTTTGCAGAAATTTAAAATGTAAATATTTTTAGTATTTTTTGATATTTTAATTAAACAGTAACAACTTAAAAGGATAACTAAAGTTTTTGTAGAACAAAATCATATAAAAAAAACACTAAATTTGAAAATATCTTTCTCCTTATCATGAATCAATAATAAGATAGGAATTATGTTTTGGAAGTATACAAACTTTGTTGTGCCAAATTGGAGCAATAATATTCTTTACCCTTACTAGAGATGCTATAAAAAACATTAGCTAACTTAAAGTTTGAATAATTTTGAAGACTGGTTATACAGGAAAGATACTAGCTCTCACTCTAGAGTTCCCTCGATTCCCTCCACCTGGTGGCTAACATTCTAGTAAGTCCACCTGGAGGCTAAAATTCTCGTATCAGAACCTAAAATAATAAAATAAGTTGGGGGCTTTAACCTGTCACTTTAAAATCCTCTAACTATACACCCATCAATGAATATTTTTCTATTTATTTGACATTCAAACAACCTCATGTGATTCTTTCCATTTGTTCACTGAGAAAATACCAGCCCAGTTCATACAGGTTCTCATGACAAATTTTAACATCTGGATTGGCTAAATCAAGAAGTAAATCACATGCATGGATTTAAATCATTACAACTTCTTCCAACTTTACAGATCAATAAAATCATCACAACTTCTTCCAACATTAAAGATCAATACTCTCCACAACTTCCATCCAAAACTTAATTACTTGTCATTTTAAGAAGAAAGATAAAGAAAATTACTCAGAATCCATAGAGAAAACAAAACCACACTTTAGTTTAAGAAGAGATAATTGTCAAACAAACTGTAGTCTAAAACAAAAAGATAAAAACTTATCTTAAGTCCTCCACCAAACTCTTGAAGTTTTTTTTTGAATCTCGTCTCTTTTACAATCACTCAAAACAAAATGACAAAAAAGATAAAGTAAATAAAAAGTGGTTCCTGAAAATCTCTCCGAACTAACTCCCCAGAGAAGAACTTTCAAAACTTGCCAATATTTTCAGGAGCCTTTTCTAAGTCCTCTCTTCTTTCTTTTATAGTTTTTTAAGAGGTGCCTTGGAATCTCTTCAAAATGTGACTTGATTCAATGTATTTTCCCAAGAAACACATCATTTCATGATAATTTTCATCAATGGTTGTTACAACCACCAATTGAGTCAATGGATGCCTCAAAAACCACTTCAAAATTCATGATAACAAATTTTACTTGTCTAGTAACTACCACTGAACTATTTTTCTTCGCGTGCCCCCTGCCACTGGCGCTTAAGTGCGGGGTCTCAGCACTTAGGCGTGACATTATCTATTTAACCGACACTTAAGTGCCGGATCTGGCGCATAGGCGCCAAAACTCTTTTGCACAATTTTTCACCTTTTTGCTCCAAATTTGACCCTTTTTCACCTTTTTAAGCATTTTTTTTCCATTTTTACTTGTATCTGCAAGAAAAGCACAAAAATACCTTCCATTAAAGTGAAATATCTCAAAAATAGGTATAAAAATGTGTCTAAAAATACTATATATTTTAGGTGTATCAACATGGCTAGGTCAATTTTGGTCATGGGTTCAATTTGGGTCCAAATGGCTAAAAGTTGGGTTTGGTTTAAGCTAGCCATGACTTTGAGTCCAATTGATTGATCAACATTGTATATATGATTGTCATGAAAATTTTTTGTGAAGGATTAAAATGATGTTAAGTTCAATTGGGGGTTCAATTTGAAGGATTATGGGATTTTGGTCAATTTGGGTATGTTGGGCTAGACTTGGGTTTAGATTGGGCTAGACTTGGGCTAAGTCCAAATTGACCATTGAAAAATTGTCTATAATAATGTAATGAAGAGTGTTAAACTTAAATTGAGAGTGGAAATTTGGGACTTAAGGCCCTCATATTGGTGAAGTTTGGGGACATGGCTAATTTGAGGCAAAATTGGGGATTTTTTGACTTAAGTTGAAATTAAATAAAATTGAGGCTTCAACAAGGCCAATTCAAGGTCAAATTTGATGTGTAGGATTATTATGAATAGTTTTCAACATAAATTGAGGCAAATTGAGTAGGCTAGGAGTTCAATTTGGTGGGAATAGGTCATAGGGCCAAAATTTGGGGTTTGACTTAGATCAAAATTGAGCTCAAAGCACGGGCCAATTAGGTTTAGATTTGGCTTGCGTTTGTCATATGAAAGGTAAATTTGAGTTTAGGATTAAAATTGGGGGAAATTTGGAATTGTGTGTGCTATTTTTTTTATCTGGGGAATTACCAAGTGAATATCTGATCAACATCGGGGATTTAGAACTCTCGCTGGGGATTGGAGAGTAGTTGTTGAGTTATCAGGTTATATGTGTTTATAGAGGATGAGAATCAACATTCAGGTGATGACCTCAAAGATTGAGAGCAGGATGCCAAAGTGGGGGTCTTATTCTAATCTCAAAAGGTGTAAGTAGAGAATTGGATGTCGTGGAGGGGGTCTTACACCAATCTTAAAGATGTAGATAGAGAATTGGAAGTTGTGGAGGGGGTCTTACACAAATCTCGAGGATGCAGGTAGAGAATTGGAAGACAGGGAGGGGGTCTTACACCAATCTCGAAGATGTAGGTTGAAAATTGGAAGCCGTGGAGGGGGTCTTACACCAATCTCGAGGATGTAGGTAGAGAATTGGAAGTCGTGGAGGTGGCCCTATACCAATCTCCAACCTCGAAGATGTAGGTAGAGAATTGGAAGCCATAGAGGGAGCCTCACACCAATCTCGAGGATGTAGGGAGAGAATTGGAAGCCGTGGAGAGGGCCTGACACCAATCTAAAGAATGTAGGTAGAGAATTGGAAACCGTGGAGGGGGCCTTACACCAATCTCAAAGATGTAGGTAGAGAATTGGAAGCCGTGGAGGGAGTCTTATACCAATCTCAAAAGATTGTGAATAGGATGCAATGTTCCATAAAGGGGAGTCTTACTTCTATCTCGAAGATGTGTGTAGAGAATTGGATGCCATGGCGGGGGGCTTATACTAATCTCAAAAGGTGTGAAAAGTAAAATAGTGTTTCGGTATTGGCCTCGAGGGCAGAAATGTAGGACAGGAAGTTTGTGGTGTTGAACTCATAAGTGTGTGTTATGTGAAAAGATTGACATTAGTGAAAAAGATGTGTAAAATTTTGTGAGGTTTTGTGCAGGATGTGAAATACCGCGAGGATGTGAGGAGAATTAGTGCAGACAAGGTTAGTCGTGCTGCGCGACCAAAGAGCAAGAGACCTCGAAATCGAGAGAATCAACTCAACATATTTATTTTCTTTTCTTGTTGTTTTTATCATATTTAATTATCAAAATATGTTTTCAAATTTTAAAAAATTTTTGTTGATTGATTTTCTTAAAGAGTATTTTATTTGAATTTTATTATTATCAAGTTTTTATTGTTTCGTTCTTTGTTCATTGTAGTCCCAAACCAACAAATGGTTCTTTGGCTTTTATCCATTGCACAAAAAGGGAAATTAAACAAATAGATAAAATTTTGAAAGAGATTTCATTAATTTTCTCCAATAAGTGTTACAGATTGAGTGCAGGGCAAAGCCTCAAAAAGTTCAATTATGCTGACTGCATCAAAGTACATCCAAAAATATCTCATGCTGAGTACATATCATAGGCTGAGCATGTCGAATATATATCATATCCGCTATGAAAAAATGCATTAAAAAGGAATCCTCTGAGTTTCTGTCTCTAGCGGGGCAAGCTCCTGATCGAGCCGACCTACTAAGTCATGCTCCAGGACCAAAGTTCCTTTTGCATGTGCTTAAAGGTGCAACCCTCCATAGCTCGTATGACAGAAGATCTTCCAACTCCGGGTCTGGCCAAAATTCGTATGGAATTTTGTTGTCATCCATTCTTTGGAAAGTCAAGGACACCCTACGCTGTCGTACCCCTAGAATGCAGTGTTTGGCGATGTCTGCTCCATTTCCTTTAAGAATCAGCACTGACCCTATGGGTAACAAATCTCCAAGGATCCTTTGAATTCACCGGAGTCGATGACGTCTATCTCTTTTCAAAATAGAATGTTGCTCTTGCTCATGAAAGAGACCATGCAGAAAGATTTCACAAAGTCATGATGGTCAATGTGCGGGGGTATACAATCACCTTCATCATATATGTTGATGATACAACTGTTAGGAAAAAAGTTAGCTGAGAGTATGCTCCATCGGACCATTCTCTTAATCATTCATTTTATCATGGGGGGTAGCGGATCCAACTGATCGCATCTTAGAATCCCAGGAGGATTTCCTTATCTGTCTTTAGTGAATTTGTAACAACAACCACATTGTATGGTGATCATGCCCTTTCCATGCATCCACTTCAGTGGCTCAGAATAGGTTCTTTCCATCAGCAGACCTGCTCGACCCCTACCTCTTAGATCAAAAATGCAGTCAAGAATACTTCTTTCATCGCTCTAGGAGAAGACCCTGGTATATAGCTCCAAGTCTTCTAGTACATTAATGAACCTTCCTTGAACTTCTTCATAAAGTTCAAAATCCCTTTTGTTTACTGTACTCATTTTGTAGTATTCTGTCATTCTGATAATTGGCGGCTGTCGAGGATGTTCCCTCATTTCAGTATCAGCGGGAATCTGAGCTAGTGTTGCTTATATTTCCAGCAAAATTTATGACTCAACATCCAACGAGATATATGGTTATGTACCCGACGGGACATATGACTCCCCCATCGGATAATCAGCGGTTTGAAATCCATCGTCAGTGGACGCGTACACCTCCAAACTACTGTAGTACTTCACGTGGAGGACATTGTAGTCCGGGCGCTCCAAAAATGCCCCAGTAGTTGATGTACGTGTAGGTATCTCAGCATTGCATGTCGGGCAACCCATACAAAGAACATCTAAAACTAGTGGTATCTCCGACCCTGTAAAGAATACAGACTCATCGTATGTAGCAAGCAAGCTGGAAGAGGTCTCTCTCAGGGCCTAGATCGTATATAGTCCCCTCAAGAATAGGGATGAGCAAGTTTTTCATCTTCTTTTGGCGTCTTCTCTCTACACGTAAGAAAACCCTATGCTTTCAACGGTTAGCGTTTCTGCGCTGAGTTATCCGTAGTGAGGCATCTGATACTCTTTCATCATTCACAATGACCAGGCCTCTGGTCGGCATAGCTATCATAGTCGGTAGGCGACTGGTTCCCTCCATCAGGTCTTACTGTACCATCACATTTTTCCCCTTCAGTGAGAAACTATTTATGGTGCTAAATCTTAGCAGCGATGGTAGCCCTTCCTTTTCCTGACAGCTAACCACATCCATTAGAGGACCCATTAGAGGACCCTCATAGTCCATGTTGAATTGACTGAAGTCCATGTCAAAGTCTATGGTACCACCCTTTCTATGTTGAGTGTGATAACCATCTTCGAAAGCAAAGATCACCCTTGGGCCTGACATTTTTTCTCTGCAGAAGACAAGAAAAACATCAATGGGCTAAAATTTAGCAGGAACAAGAACAAAACAAAGTGTTTATTAAAGAAAATTTTAGTTTTATGTTGGTGAGAAAATCATTTGTGTAGGTGTATATTTCATTTAATTTAGTAGAATATCAAGTTTAAAATGGCAAAAATTGAAATGTGCAATTTCAAAAAATTTTCATTATATTGATGTTAATTTTATTACAAAATTTTGGACCCGTTCGTGAGGTTAATTTTATTACAAAATTTTGGACCCGGTCGCAGATGTCAGGCCCGAGAACGGTCACCACCATAATCAAAATTTCAAAATTTTAAAAAATTTCAAAATTTTAAATCAAGCATTTTAAATCAAGCGATGTCAAGTAATGTCAAGTTGCATAGTATGTCTTCAGGTATAGTCCATTGATTGGCAGCATGGGTCTCTCACCACAAAAATCTACTAGCTGGTAGGCTCCTCCTGCATAGAATTTTTCTACGATAAATGGTCCCTCCCAAGTTGGCTCAAATTTTCCACCTATCTTGCGGCGTGCAAGAATGGGTCTTTTGAGCATGAGGATAAGGTCACCAATTCTGAATGTCCTTGGGCGGACCAATTTGTCTTGAGCTTGTACCATTATTGCTTGATAAAGCTCCAAATGTTGTTGTACTTATAATCATTTTCCTTCAAGACTTTCCAATTCTTTAAGTCTGAATTTTGCACTTTCTTGTGTTGTCAGTTGATTTGTGACAACAACTTGGCAACAACAGCTCTTAGAGACAATGTCTGGATTTCTAGTAGTAGCACTGCCTCGGACCCGTACACGAGCATATAGGGTGTACACTGAGTGGGTGCCCTGAATGTCGTCCTGTAGGCCCACAAAGCTTATAATAATTTGTTATGCCAATCTCTTTTATTTCATCCAGTGTCTTCTTCAAAATCTTACCAGTGACTTGTTGAAGGCCTCGGCCAATCCATTTGCTCTAGGAAAGTAAATTGTAGAGTATCTCCAGTCTATCCCGTGTTGTTTGACAAAATTATTGAATTTTGTCCTTTAAAGGCTTTCCCATTGTCAGAGATTACTTTGCGCGGAACCCCAAAATGATAGATAACTTAGCTTTCGAAGAATTGAAGGACGTGTTGTGTCATAATCTCTCAGCATGTAGGGTGTACACTGAGTGGGTGTCCTGAACGTCGTCCTGTAGGCCCACAAAGCTTATAATAATTTGTTATGCCAATCTCTTTTATTTCATCCAGTGTCTTCTTCAAAATCTTACCAGTGACTTGTTGAAGGCCTCGACCAATCCATTTGCTCTAGGAAAGTAAATTGTAGAGTATCTCCAGTCTATCCCGTGTTGTTTGACAAAATTATTGATTTTTTTGCTTTAAAGGCTTTCCCATTGTCAGAGATTACTCTGTGCGGAACCCCAAAATGATAGATAACTTAGCTTTTGAAGAATTGAAGGATGTGTTGTGTCATAATCTCTCGTAACGGTACTGCCTCTGCCCATTTAGAAAAGTAATCTGCAGTGGCAAGTATAAATCTGTGTCCTTTGGAATACGGAGGGTCTATCAGACCTATTATGCCCATGCCTCAACACTCGAATGGCCACGAAGCAACGGATGGGTGTAGCACATTCAGAGGCTAGTGCAAGACAACCCCATGCACTTGGCATTCGTGACATCTTCTTGCGGTATCCATGCAGTCGGACTTCATCGCCGCCCAATAATATCTAAGTCTCTTGCTCTTCATTTTCATCTTTGACCTTGACTGGGAGTGCCACACAATCCGGTGTGTACTTATTTGAAAATATTTTGTGCTTCGGCTCTGCTCAAACATCATAGATACATCTAGTCGAACAATCTTTTGTAGAGGACGTCACCCACTAGAGCGTAAGACGTAGCCCTTTTTGTAATGTGAAGTGCCTCAGACTTGTCCTCTGGTAGCTTTCTAGTATGCAAATATTCTATTAATGACTTACGCCAATCTTCATTGTTATCAATAACCGCAACCATCATTTATTTTTCTTTTTCAAGCTTGTGTAGATTGTCGAGGTCAACTTGAGACAAAACTTGTCTTCCTTGTACTGTAATATCCACAGAATCCTTCGGGGGACATGCTTGCTCCTTAGTAAGTTTTGCTAGAGCGTCAGCATGGGCATTATCTCTCATAGCAATCCGGTAGAAAGTTACAATGGAATCTGCTCCAGTAGCTTCATGGTGTACCAGTGGTATTCTGCTAGCCTTGGCTTTAAAATCTTGTACTGTTGGTGACTTGCTGGATGACGAGTTGAGAGTCACCGTATATGGTAATATTTGTTATATTTATTGAGATTGCCAACTCCAACCTAGAAATTAATGCTTCGTATTTGGCTTCATTGTTGGTGCATGGCTCTGTCAGGTGTTATCAGAACCTCAGCATACCCTTATCTGGTGTGACAAATATCAAACCTATCCCTGCTTTGCCTAGTATAACTGTGCCTGATCCTTTATCTTTTCTTACTGACAAAGCTCCGTCGAAGTACATTTCCCATCATTGCATGTTGGAGAATTCCATCTGTAATACTTACTCATCTGGTAGTTCATCATTAAGAGGGAACCTAGCTGGAAGTGGGTGGGCAGCAAGGAAGTCTGCTAAAATTTGTCCCTTGATAGCATGAAGACGAGCAAAAGTTATATCAAATTGCAATAAAATCATTGACCATCTTGTTAGACGTCCAAAGAGTGTTGGTAGGGTCATCAAATATTGCAAAGGATAAACTTTCAAGATTAGGGTAATCTTATGAGAAAGCATGTAGTGTCTGAGCTTTTGGGTGGAAAAAATCAAAGCTAGACCATGCTTCTCAAACTCGCCATTGACTTAAGCTAAGAGGGGTCTAAGAGGGTCGTCTAAGGCCACACCATAAAGTATCAAATGTTTCCCTAGGAAACGAGCTGCCAAAATATGAGGTGTCATTAAATATTTCCTAACGTCCTCAAATGCCCGTTGTCATTTCTCTTCCCAAATGAATTTGGCATCCTTTTTAATTAATACCGAGATAGGCTGACACCTACCTAAGAGATTAAAAATAAAGCATCTTAGATATGTCAAATTTCCTTGGAAGCAACGTAGTTGCTTTAAGGTTCTAGGTGGAGGCATTTTTAAGATAGCTTTAATCTTATCTGGGTCAATCTCAATTCCCTGATGACGGACAACAAATCCTAGAAATTTCCTGGAGGTAACGCTAAAGGAGCACTCTAAGGGATTCATTTTAAGGTCATACCGTCGTAACCGTTCAAAAATGATCTTCAAATCATGCAAATGGTCTATTTTTTGTTTGCTTTTGATAACTAGATCATCCACGTAGTATTCCACTTGGTTGTGAGTTAGATCATAAAAAATCTTCGTCATTGCACATTGATATGTTGCTCCAGCATTCTCCAACCAAAATGGCATCACTGTGTAGCAGAAAATCCCGATAGGTGTTCTGAAGGCTGTAAGTGCTGCATCTTCAGGAGCCATCTTGATTTGGTTGTATCCTGATGATCCGTTCATGAAGGAGAAAATTTTTTGTGTCGAAGCGATGTCCACCATCATTTCTGGTATCTATAATGGGAATTCGTCTTTTGGACACACTTCATTTAAATCTTTGAAGTCGACACAAACATGTATTTGTCCATTTTTCTTTTTGACTAGAACAATATTTGCTAAGCATGTGGGGTATTGCTCTTTGCTTATAAAGTTAGCGTCTATTAATTTCTTCACTTCGGCTATGACTTGCTGTTCTATTTCAAGGTGCATTCTTCTGGGAGCTTGTTTTACTGGGGTCATATCTTTGTCCACCCTGAGTTTATGAACTGCAACCTCCACTGACAGTCCTGACATTTCATCATAACTCCATGCAAAGCAATCTTTAAACTACGTTAACTGTTTGATCAATTCTAGAGATTCTTCACCGTTGAGTAGAGAAATTATAAATGTAGGTCGGGGATGTTCTTCCGCCTCGCGGGGAAATTTCTTCAATTCATCAATAGTTGATGTAATTTCCTCCTCAAATTCTGGCGGAGCATCTTCTATCAGCTGATTAGTAGAGCCATCCTCCATATTGAGGCAATCCTCTCCTGATTCACCAGTAAAAATCATGCAAAATTCTGATTCATTGACTGGTTCAACCGTACGAAATATGAGGCCTTCTTTCGAGTTGGGAGTTCGACTTTTAACATCCCATATATTTTCAAAAATTTGTAATTTCTTTTTTGGCATTTGTTCTGGTAAATGCCCCTACTAAATTAACTTTTGTACACAAGGCAAAAAGTAACCAAAAGGCAATTCCATTAATTCATTAGGGACATCATCCAAATTTACATGGTTTTCATTATTAGTAGAGGTAGAAGCACGATAAAACTTGTTCAGCTTTGAACCAGCGCTACGGACTTCCTTGACCTCTAAACTTTCAACCTTTTGAGGGAGAATCAGAGTAAGGGTCATGGTGTTCACATAGTGGTTTATCAGATCGTACATTGTCTCATATTCACTTTTCTCCACCTCTTCTAAGGATATCTAGTACTAAGGTTTCCTCTATTTTGTCATCATTATTTCATCTTCAGAACTTTTTTCATCATTAATGTTGATGGTCGGCCTAGTCTGTTCGTGTGCTCCAACTAAGAGTACCCCCACCAACTTGTCATAAAAGAGTGATGCAAGATAGCTGAAGTGGAGTTGAATGGCTTCCTCTTTGTGGTTCTTCTGAATCTTCACTTTGTTTGTCACAATTTCATGAGAGAAGATAGTTTTCTTTGGAGGCACATAGTAGGCGACATCCTCATGAATACCAACTTTATGAACTAAAAATGGTTGTAGATCTCGCTTAATGCAATGTTCTTGTCCTTGCTTGTAATACTTAATGCATTGGTGTAGAGAAGATGGAACCACGTTGTGTTCGTAAATCCACGGTCGGCCCAGTAGAGCGTTGAAAGAGGTCTCGACATCGATGATATGGAACTAAGCGGTTGTTACTAGTTCTCCAACCTTCATAAGTAATGTGAATGATCCAAGGGCCCTCTGTCCCTTTTGGTTGAATCCTTTTAGCATCATTTTATTGGTCGTAAGTTTCTGAGCTTCAATATCCAAATAGTTCAATGTTCGTAGACTCATTAAGTTGAGTGATGCTCCAGGAACTACTGAACTCTAAAAAACACAAATCTGCCAATGTTAACAGACATATAGAGTGGATGATTGTGGTCGGAGGTACCGAGGAGCAATTATTCATCTGTGAAAGTTACCCTACACTGTTCTTTCAGCAAACTTCGTCAAAGAATGTGTTGGACAACATAGCTAAGCAAATCTCTGGGTCAAGCAAAGTTGTAACCAGAGACTCTCCCATCTTCTTTGAAAGGATCAGAGCATCGTAGATGCTTAATCTGGCCGGTAACTTCCTAAGATGAGCTATCATGTTGTAATCCACTTTATATGATCCTCCCATTTTCTCTTGGTTATGTAGTTCTTTCACTAGCGGAGGTGGAGGTAGCTCTTCTTAAGTTATTATTTTCTTTCCTTTATCTGTTGGAGTTATTCTTAGGGGTAATACTCTCCCACTCCTGAAGTTTACTTCTGTAATTTCTTCTTCTTGAGATATCATTGTTAAATCTTCTGGTGTTTCTTCTTTTTCAGAAAGATCTAAGTTTATGGCAAGCAGTGCACTATGGCGCTCGAGGATTTGTTCCTCAATCCTGGTGCCATCGTGAACGGTATTGTCGATGTCTTCTTCGGTCTTGTTAACAAGTTCATCGGACTCAAGTACAATTTAAGACAATTTAAGGATCATTTCATTTAAGGATCATTTCGGGAATCGAGATCAAAGCTAGATTGGTCATAATCGATTATGTTATCACCAGAAATAGTTAAAACGTAGCCGAAATGGTAATCATTATATTTGTAAGACCCCAAAGGGGTAAAAAGATAATCGTACAAAGTCAGTGGTTTGAGGATTTTTATCCCCAAATTTGAGACAACTAATCTAGTAGAGGTAGCCCCTATCATACTCCCATGCTATCAACCTTTTTAGTGGTGTTCTTTTTCTTCTTTAACTTTAATTATGACGGATCTCCTGGTGAAATCTTCATCTCGGGCTTGGCAAGATGAAGACCCTGAACGGAGGCTTGTTTCGAAGTGCTCTAAATCTGGTTCAATATTTTCTTAGATGATTTGCTCTAGACTCTAATCCATCCATCTTTTCCAGTATACGATTCAATCTGAGAGATTGGCTCAGCCGAAATCATATTTATGGAACCTTTTTCAGGTTCTTTTAAATATTCTTTTGAGATCGTTATATTCCTTTCTTTAAAGTTCCTCTCGAGCTAGTCTTTAAAGACAAAACATTTTTTTATAGTGTGCCCTAGTAATCTGTGATGCGGAAAATAATTTGGTTGATATTTCTTGTCAACCTCTTTGGCTTTCTTTGGATCTGGTTGTCTGAACTCAGGATTCTTTATCAAACTTCTGAACAACTTGGATATCACTTCATCTTTGAAGGAATATACCACTTTCCTACGTTTTGAAATGGTCATTTTCTTATTCTCTAGTCTCTCTGGTCGATATGATCCTCCCTGAGACGATTACTGGCTAGACTGGCCATACTGTTGTGTTTGTTGTTAAGTGTACTGTGATGCTAATTGACGAAGATTTTCTGCATTTATCTTCATTGGTTGTTTTCCTTCATTGACAGTTGACACTGTTGCAGACTTCTTTTTAAATATTTTGGTTGCCTTGGATTTCTCGTGAGAATCCATATGTTTAATTTCATCTTAAAGACTGTTGGCTTTGCTGAGTAGCTTCTCAAAGAATTTAATGGTAAGTCCCTTGAGCATGAAAGCTACTGGCCCATGAATGCTCTTCAGTAAGATCTCAAACGCGTGATGTTCCTGTAGCTGAGGTTCACATTTCATGCTAAGTTTTCTCCACCTCAATATGTAATCCACTAAAGTTTCATTGGGCTTTTGCTTTTCCATCATGAGATCTCTAATAGACACATGATGTTGCGCTCTGGGAAATCTTTTCACAAATAACAGTTCCAATTCAGTGAATGTCTTAACTGATCTGTTGGGCAAATCGACATACCAATCGAATGCAATTCATGACAGGTTGCTGACAAACTGTTGGAAAAGTAAAGCTTCATTACCTCTTGTGTTGCAACAACTGGCTCAAAAATGTGCTATGTGCTGTCTGGGATTTCCAGTCTCATCAAATATCTTAAATTTTAGGGACACAAAACACTTAGGGAAGGTTACGACATCAAATTATTCTGGGTAAGGTCTACCATTTAAAACCAATGCACCACCTTTAGATTGGGTTAAGGCCTCCCGAACTTGTTCGTTCATTTGCTTAAATTTCTTTTCCAACATGGCGCTCGATGGAAAATCCTTCTTTGGCTGCTCATCTCTATTTGCAGAGGGAAGTTCTCTTCTTTCATCTGTAATATGTATAATCTCTGGTTGATTGACTTCTGAAGTGGCTAACTATGCGGGTTGAGATTGTCCTTAAACTGTGGGCATGGCGGTCATGGCCGCGGCCATCTCTTCTATCTTTTTTTCCAGTTGGCTGACTTGTTCATCCCTTAGGAAGACAGCCCTACGCAGCTCATCCATGGTGTTCTCTTTGACGAGAGGTTGAGCGTCGCACGCAGATGCAGTGGCTCTGGCTTCAATGACATGGACATCCATGAAATATTCCTCGAGGTAATTGTTGAAGTCAAAATCTTCATCATCGTCAATATAAACTCCATGTTCCCAAGCCAACTCGGAAATCTCGACTCTGAGCTTTTCGACCCTTTCTTCAATTATTGATTGTTGGACTGTCTTAAGATTTGTAGGACCCTGCTGGTCCTCCTCCACTTGCTCCTACATCTCGCTAGCAATTGCTGCGATGACATCAGATATTTCAGACCCTGACTTCATTCTATGATCTTACCTTGCGGGCTTGCTGAACTGTATTGGTGCAACAATCGTGGGTATCCACACCTTTTTCTTTGCCGGTGATGTCTTAAGATGGAGTGTCTTAGCAGAGACATTGGCATCTCGAGGAGAAGTATGCACCCCATGATGCAGACCAAATATAGTACTGGGCAATCTCTTTGAAACTTTAGGAACAACTCTATAGTGGGTGATTGGTAGAATTCTTAGACCTAGAAGTGACTTAACTGATCGACGACGTATGGGTCTAGTGACAGTAGAATCGGTAGTAACGGTGGTGGTATCAATTTTGCTTCCTATGTGGAACCAGACAGAAATGCGAGTAGGTAAAGCTTCAATTGACTTTTAAGAGCATCAAGAGCATCTGACAGATCTGACGTCCTTTAAGATTTCTTTCTTCATGCGAGGGGATACTGCATGTCCCACTCGTTTAAGTAGTTTACTAACTAAATAGCCTTCTTCGGCAGGTAGCTTCTTGATAACTGAACCGACCCGAGTGATAGGAGTAGACTTATTTCTATCCACACTATGTCAATGAAGTGACGGTAACGTAGCTCCGAACTTGATGGTGGGAGCGACATTACGGGCGTTACGGCTTGTCGGTAGGTCGCAGGAAAAAGTGAGTGTTGGGCACACCACTGTAGCAACTTTAAAAGAGAAAGCTCTGGGGTTAGCTATTTGGCTGATACCTCGTAATCTTAGTGCAAGCACTAAAAATTAATAGAGTTTGATCTGTAGACCAGGTAAGTCTTAATTTAATTTGTGGAGATTTTAAAATTTTAGTAAAAATAGTTTGAAAGTAGAAAGATTTATTAATATAAAGAGAATTAAAGAGCACGCGGAGGACGACACAATTTAACTTAATTTGCAAACCATCAAATCAAACTCGAAAGAGAGATGTGAAGTGTTTAGGACCTAGTGCGGGACCAACTTATCAATGTAAAATGCCCAGGTGGAACTAGTCCACCAATGCACCTTTTGGGGATCCAACCCCACATGAAGATTAAAAATTCCTTAATGGCCTACTAAACCTCTCTATTTGAAGGTGATTGTACAGATGGTCCTGAAGTCCAAAGAGTTGACTGTACTCACTCAAGAAAGAAATGGGTGGAGCATGCCAACAAAATAAGGGTAATCTGGTCCATAAGGGACATGGACACGTTACCGATGTATGAAGATAAGATTCTCTGATTTAAATGGAGAGAAAAGCCAATCCCCAGCGGAGTCGCCAGAAGGTGTCGGCACTTTTTTTGGTGTGGGGTTTGTCCGTAAGAAGCTGTCGGTCATATATATATATTCCTCTGTTCACAGAGAGCTCCCAAAACCAATTTCATAATTTTTTTAGTTGTACTTTAATTGTTATGATTATCTTAAGTGTTAAAAGTGTCATTTAACTTAGAAAATCAAATTAAGTTATCAAATGAGCTCCATATGTTTTGAAATTTTTATGAGAAGTCCTCTGAACTTTAAATTATAGTGGAAATTTAAAAGCAAGTCATTTCAATGTTTATGTTTACATAAATAATTTTCTTCGTATTTTAGGGTTTTATGAAAATTAAGTGTGTTTTTAATGACTTGGCACATGATAAATTTTTTCTAAGGTTCCCTAGTCACAATGAACTTTCAAAAATTTTCTTAGATTTTTCTAAGCAACATGCTAATTATTATAATTAATTTTCCAAATAAGATGCATAAACTTGAAAAATATAGATCTATGGCTCCTCTGACTTTGGGAAAAAAAAGGAATATCCCCCATGATAGAAGTAACAATATGTTAAAATATCAAGCCATGCTGAAATAGTTAAAAGCATGGAGAATCAAAATACTTAGAATAATATTTAATTAATTAAAAAAATATATATATCAAATAAACTTCAAATCATTTCCACATTGTTCTCCTCTGTTCACTGAGAATTAAGATATTTTTATTTTATTTTTGTGATTCTGTAATGCAAAGATATGATTTTTCAAAGTTATGAAATTTAAATAAATAAAAAAATCCCTAATTTTCTATATAAGTGACACTGCACCGCGTCAACCTATGGAGGCTCCAAAGCTCCACACGGTTGTTGACCTAACTTTTGGTTGAGGTCTAGAAATTTCTTTAGTAGCCTAGGTCTAGCCATAGGACTTTCTTACTGACTAGTCTTAGAAAACTAGAAA
>NW_018237003.1:0-228 GCF_001263595.1 Phalaenopsis equestris | reverse complement strand
CATTAAGAAACGAGAGAGATATTAATGTTTTAAGTTGGACGGATCTCGGTTAAGGCCATCGGGGACGATGAACGGATGCCGTCCATTCTCGCGTGTATTGAATGGATGGTGGAGATTAAGCCAGATGATCCTCTGGAACGATACGACGGGCCGCGTGACAGCTGACTCAGAAGGCGACATCAAATAGAAGCGCGTCGCGTGGCTGTTCGACGAATCCGATGATCCAGT
>NW_018237002.1:637-2376 GCF_001263595.1 Phalaenopsis equestris | reverse complement strand
TAAATAAGGATTAGAAAAGTAAATATCATTGAAAAGTAGAACACCTTTCAAACAATACAAGCCCAATTAGGACCAAAATTTTGCTAAGTGTTCTAATAACACTAATTTGCCTCTTTAAGAGTCTTCACCCACATAATATTCAAAATTAAATTACAAATGATAATTACCTCTTAGGGATAATTGATACATCAATATTCATTGAGCATTAGGGTGTTTATAGAATAAATTATTAAGCAACATAATAAGTTTAAATGAGCTGAAGGCTTTTCACTAAGTGATAAGAGTGAAGCATGGACCTGCTTCTTTCTCCTAACTTGTTGTATACCTCAGAGGTCTACCTCGGAGATCTACTAAACTTATTATGTTTTGCTTGACAAAAATCATCCTTAATTAAACTCCTAAGGACCCACCAATATATGACATAGGGTTAGGGAGGCCGTCAAAATTTTACTTCCCCATTTCATATAAACTGCCTTAAGCCTTAACATGCCCTTAACATGCCTTTTAAGTTTCAGGTGGTGGAAAGAGAAGACTCGCCAGGTACGCTTTTACAGTTTTTAGCGTTGTCTTTCTTATATTTTCACACTGTACTTTTATACCTGTAAATTTTCATGTTAAACAACAACGTCACCCTGCATGAAAACTAAAATTGCTAGGATAGCCACAAAACCAAAACCAAAATCAAAACTAAAACTAAAATCAACCAAGATAAAATTCACCGCCAAAACATTCAAAATATAAAATAACTCGAAATTTAATCACAAACATCACACAAAACTGAAATTACAACTAAATTAAGATGTCTTTATCGGATGATATGCAATCCATTAGAGGAGGTAACCTACGGTTGCTAACGAGGCTTCCCACGGTATAAATGAAATTATGGAACTCATTAAGTTGAGTTTAGTTGGGTTTAGTAAGTTCATTTGGACTAAGTGAATCCAATAGAAAATAGTGGTGCTGGAACGAGGGAACTGTAGAATCCTAACCAGTGTCACTGACTTTAACATGCCCTATAAAATTTAAAGAACTACAACCATAGGGCCGTCTGATTTGACATCATAACTTGACACCCTAGAAAACTTAAACTCCCCAAGATAAGAAGCTCGGAGCTAGCATGGTGGGCAGCACGACCATCTTCAACAACAAAACCTGTTTTCTCCAACTAAACCAATTTCCTTCTTTAGAATTAAATAACAAGCCATAGGATTTTGAGGTTGTTTGCTTATGCAACATAAATCCTCAACTTATCTTTAGGCATTCACACAATCATGTTGTGCAATCTAAGCCGTAACTTGTCTTAGGATTCTGAGGTTGTTGTCTGTCACGACTTAAACCCTCATATTTTTCAAGCTATTTGTGTGATCTTTTCATATAAATGTAAGCCCTAACAATTAAAATCTGCAGAATGAAACACCTAAATAAAGTTCTCCTCAAAACTGAAGCCAAACCATAGAATAGACTGGAAAGTCACCGAGGTTTTTTCTCTAGATCTATGACATCCCCTTGTTCTTCCTCCTTTAGACTCTACAATAAAATATTCCAAATTTGAACCAATCCCCTTTCACACCTCTACGTTCGATCTCATTGAAAAGTCATATCCTTTGAAACTTCTTGAATACAATATTTTCTAATTTTTATCAAGAGTCTTCTTAGGTGACTTTATTCCTCTAAGACGTAATTAATTATAGGGGCTTGCCCTTATATGAAGCATGTCCGAACCCAGCTTAATATAAACC
>NW_018237002.1:0-225 GCF_001263595.1 Phalaenopsis equestris | reverse complement strand
AGGTTGTCTTTCGTCATGACCTAAATCCTCACATCTTCCAGGCTATTTGTGTGATCTTTTCACACAAATGTAAGACCTAGTTAATAAAATGGGCAGGATGAAACATTTAAATATTTCTCCTCTAAATTCAAGCCAAACCTTAGGATAGATTGGGAAGTCACTGAGGTTCTCTTCAGAATCCGTGACATCGCCTAGTTCTTCTTACATTGGATTCCAAAATAAAAT
>NW_018237001.1:3099-6400 GCF_001263595.1 Phalaenopsis equestris | reverse complement strand
TTTTTTTTTTTCTTTTTTTTGGTGCAAAAAAGTTTAAGAAAGTCATAGGCACCGCTTTTTTGAATGCCCGTTCATCTTTTTTTGTTATGCAAAAGACCACTCCTGTGGGGTCCTCATTCTTATGGGGTGCAGTTTTCAACAATATCTTGTTTATATTAATACGACTATGTCAAGTCATTAAGACCTTCTCTCTACTTGCTATTCAAGTAGTTATTCACTACATTTGGTTGGAAAGAAATGCTAGAATTTTCATGCATGAATCTGTAAATGTTGATTCGGTCGTTGGCAAAAGTAATTATGCTTCTAAATACAAATGTTGGAAATGGAAATTCAAATGTGATATTCATTTTCACTTTCTCTCTCATTTATTTATAATTGAGCTGCCGGACTCTTGTGATTCATTTTGAAGCTCACGATGGATTTTTTTTCTTCTGGAGGCTTTTAACTTTATTTTTGGTTATTTCTACTTCAGCTGGATTGATTTTCACGCTCACATTGATATGATGACATGTCTATTGAAGGAAAAATTATTGCATACATACACCGCATGCAGAGATGTATGCGGTGTATATATGCAATAATTTTTCCTATTGAAGAGTATGGCTTGCGTCTATGTCATGCGGTGTATATATGCAATAATTTTTCCTATTGAAGAGTATGGCTTGCGTCTATGTCATGCGGTGTATATATGCAATAATTTTTCCTATTGAAGAGTATGGCTTGCGTCTATGTTTTTGGGGATTCCTTGGATATGATTTTTGCTGTTTTTTTTAATTAATTAATTTATTTATTTATTTATTTTGGGAGCAACGATGCATGCCACTAGCTTTCTTCGTCTTATTCATTTATCAACACTTGCTTTCAACGCCTACTGCTCTGAATTGATATTTGTTTAGCTTGGGTGTGCCCAATCATTGATGGCTGCTATGGCTTTTCTGCCTCGATTAGATGAACGGAGTTGGAATTGATTTTTCACAATGTCTGAACTCCCACTGGACCATTGGCCAGCTTGCCTTATTTTGTTTTTTTTTTCTTTAATTATGTTTGTTTCTTTATTTTGATTTTTTTTTATCCAAATGATATCCTTATATATGAGAAATATATTCTCTTATACCTCTTCTAGATTAAGGATCTGTTTGGGGCAATTGCAGCTTATTGAATAATCTGCTGATAAGCTGATTATAAATAATCTACTGATAAGTTAGGTGTGGTGGTTATTAGAAATTTTTATTTTTTTGGAAAAGTCATACCGCAGCCAGAAAGCTGCCACTGCATCTAGATAGGTGCGGTGTGAAAATGCTTCTTTCAGCGTTTTCAAAACGCATAAGCTGATAAAACGTATTTTACCCAAACAGTCCAGGTGCATTTTCAAAAGATCACCGCACTAAATAAGCTGCCCCAAACGGACCCTAAATGATAGTTTTGGAAGGGAGGACCCTCAAATTTTCCAAAAAAAAAAGAGCTTGTTTAATATATTTTTTTCATTTTTGTTAGTTAACAAATACTCAAAATATCTAAAAATTATTTTAATTATTTTTAAAATTTACTAAACATGTTATATCATATCAAATATATTTCATTTCAAGTGAAATATATACAAAATAAAATAAAAATAAAAATAAAAATGATTAAATAATATTTAGTTTGATAAATTTATTTTTTAGTAGGGTTTTTTACTTTAATTGAGCAGAAGCTGTTGATTACTACATTGAATAGATGTGTGTAGCGAGGGAGGACAGAGCCAGCTGCTGTTAGCCAAATACAAGTGAGCATAGCTCTCACCAAATAATAATAATTATTCATTGGTGCACCAGAGTGCAGACTTAAATAATGTGGAGATGAAGTGCCAGATTTATGGATAAGTTTATAGGAAACCTTCTATTTAATCATGGAGAAAAATTTGCGTACGACGTACGCAGCGTTACGTACGCCAAAATGTTACACAGAAGGTATTGAGAGGTTATTACCACCTATGACCTCCTTGTAATCTCTATGTAACCCACCTGTACCTTCTAGAAAGTTCCGCGTTTTTGTAGGTTACATGGATGTTACAAGGAGATTTCATAGGATATAACGCAGATATAACCCTCAAATATCCTCCCTGTAACCTACTGACGCACTTACGTACGCAAATTTTTTCCATAATCATGAGTCCTAAATTTGAAACAGTCTAATAGTTGTTTTATAATTTAATTTAAATAAAAATAAAAAAAATAGAGAGATGAGATGTTAGTTTTATCCTTTTTTTTAATAAGGGCACTTACATGTATAACATCCAATTCGTATATATTTACATATATGTAAATTTTATTTTTTATATTTATATTTCATCTAAATATCATTATTTTAATTTTAAAATATAATTTTCTTTTTATTTTGTATAGATAAAATATTCATGTTCCCGCCAGTTGTAGTGTATCTTAATTAGAGGTGCATGTGAGTCAAGCTGACTCGAGCTGAGCTCAATAAATGACTCGTGAGCTGAGTTCGATGACCTATTAAGGTAAGCTCAAGCCAACCTGACTCGACTTGTTAGCTTGTGAGCCCATTTAAAAAATTATTAACAAAATAATATAATCAAAGTATATTAAACTTTAAAACATTATTTTTAAGGTATTAAAATTATTAAGAAATTAATATTTTTTATTATATATTAAGTGATTTCATATTATTTATTTTTAATTATTTAATTTATTTTAAATTTATTATAAAATTTTTTTATATTAATATATATTGATACACCACCAACAAATTTTCATCATCCCGCACGAATTCGATGCAATTTTTTGAACAATAAATATTCAAACTTTGATTAAGAGTCATCCGGAGCTCCGATTTCAACAAACTTATAGTCAAACTGATCGAATTGATGAAACACACATAATGATATGAAAGTCAGTCCAATCAGAGTCAAATCAAGCCCGGATCAAATCATTAAACCACTATTAGAGGATTTCCGGAAGCATTTGAAAGGTCAAACGGATGTCGAATCTAGCGAGTTCAGTGTTGAATCGAGCGTCTCGACAAAACGAATCCAACGAGCCCAATATTGCTCAATTCCGATATTGTTAAGGCACTCAAATGTCCATCAAACGTCATCTGATCAAATGGGAGCTCATCGGACTGTATGAACAAAATGGTTCATATTTCTGTATTAATTGCACTCAAAACACTATAAATAAAGTCTTACCCCTTACATGAAGGGAAGGAGGTTTAAGAGGGAACTTGAGACTTTGAAAAGAAGCTTAAGTCCAAGATCATACTCATCATCGTCGATCGTCGTCGACCACCACTGACCGGC
>NW_018237001.1:0-2590 GCF_001263595.1 Phalaenopsis equestris | reverse complement strand
TATATATATATATCAGAATTGATTTGAAGTAACTCTACAACTCAATGTTACAAACAAATAGTCCCACATCGGCTAGGTGTAGGGCCGAAAAGCAGTATTTAAGTTATGGGCTGCTCACCTCTCTTAAGGGCTATTTTGAGAGGTGACAAGTGAATAGTGATATCAGAGCAGATTACTGTATGTCAGGTGTGTTCTCTCCATGGTCCAGTGGGACTCTCGATGGGCCGATCAGTGATGAGGGCGTCACGTGATTGGGTGGAGGAGAATGTCACGGATAAATAGTCCTACATTGACTATGTATAGAACCGAAAAACAGTATTTAAGTCGTGAACTGACTACCTCTCTTAAATACTTTTTTGAGAGTGAAATCAACCTAAGTTGGATGCTCCGGAAGCTGCTATTAAACTAGCTAAAATCGCTGCTGAAGTCGCTCATTCCAAAAACCGGAAGAATGTTCGGCGAAATCGAAGCTCTCGTCATCGTCTTCGCGGCAGCAGCAACCCTAGTAGCGTACGCCCGCCTCGCAGCCTCCCAAATCCCTCCCGGCCACCGCCGTCTATTAGCCCTCCTCCCAACCATCCCCCCACTTCCCCTTACAGACAAATATAGCACTCTGCTCCCTCCCACCTTTTATACAATTCTCGCCCTAACGACCATATGTTTGGAATAAAGCCACTGATTTCGGTGTTTGACAAAATTAGTAATGCCATTTCAGCTATAATAGCACAATCATCCATTATCGGCAAAGCTTAATGTCATAAAATTGACATAAAATTCAAAATTTTGGTCCCCATAATTACTTTCAATAGTATTGAAATCATATGCCTTTATAGCCATTTTGGATGCTACAATTTCAAGGACTAAACTTACCACTTCAGTGAACGGTCGCTATACTCTCCTACCATATATTCATAATAATGTAAAATTTTTGTATTATTTTTCTACTCAGCTAACTAATCTAAAGCTTAAACTTATGTAAACACAAATAATTGAACTAAGGTCATCCATCCATACTTTTATTGCAAAGTAACACGAAAATCAAATTAAAAGTGTCAAAATAGTTCCTTGACTACTTATATGAGATCATTTTAGTTCCAGATTTTATAGAAGTATTAAATTAATCCCAAGACTCTTTTAATAAGAGCTAAAATATTCATCATTGGGGACTATTTCAAACAATACTAAAACCTCTTGGGCACAAAATTGGCACTTTTATGAACTTTGGTACTAAAATGACTATCTTAAAAGAGTCAAGGGACCATTTTGACACTTCTCTCATAAATTTATTCACCATAAGAACTATTGAGATGCAAAAAGTTTAAGTACAATACTAAAATGCAACGAAAATAATAAACAAAATGGGCTTTCCATATTTGAGCTCTCTCTCTCTCTCTCTCTCTCCCTCTCTGTTATAATAATGTTTTTGTGCTGGAACAGAAGTTCAAAACATTGAGATATGTAGAATGTCGATTTCAGAAATTTATCAATAATTTACAAGATTTTTATCAACTAAGTTTCCCTTTTACTTCTCATTACTTCCAGCTTGTATGATTAATGCTGCCTAGTGCGACTATAACTTCATTCACTCATAATAGCCCCAACGACTACTTCCTTAGCAACAGGTGTCAACGAGGCTGTCCTTTGGTTAAGTTTAAGATAGTGGTGCCTTTCCAGATGAAGTAAGTTTTCATCTTTACTGTAGTTGGTGTCGATCCGAAGTTTAATTCGTGGACTCCGCATAAGGCAGAGGGCATCGTCAACTTGGAGGGTAAAGAGATGAAGAAATAGAAGTCCATTGACACGTCTGAGAAGTGTCAGAAATCCATAATCCATATCATGTTTAACAGCTTCAGAACCTCCTGCCGCCTTCTCAGTCTCTGAGGCATCGTTCAATTGAGTAAGTGTTGTGCTATTGCTGTATAAATTAGATTATATAAGCATGCATTGTGTCTACACTTCTTTCTTGCTAAATTTCTGGATTTCTTTACTGTTGTGGTTTGATTTCAGTTTCATATGATTTCAACCCTTCAATATTTTCTAGTTTGCTCGGTCATCATTTGGACTATGTTTTCAAAAGTGACATGAATTAGGAGAACATGCAGAGACATGATGATGTTAAGGTTGAAAATTTGGATGGTTAAAAAGAAGAAAGATTTAGAAGTCTACTTTAGTAAACTAGTGGATTCAATTGTGGATGGGCGTAGAGGCTGAGAGGCTGAAAGGATATTTAGCAGGGAAAATCATTGTGGTTCTAAAGGATGACTTATCTAAGGGGTTGTTTGGCACAGCGTTTTCCCAAGTTCTCCGTTTTAAAAATGCAGGTCATGTGTTTGGTTGTCGCGTTCGGCGATTCGCGCTCCTCGAATAATATTATACGTCGGTCACAGGTTCGACCCCGCTGGCAAGTGCTTGGATTTAAACTTTACTTACCTGCCCCCGTTGTTACGCTTGCCTCTCCCGTGCCCTAGGTGTCTTCAATCCTCTTCTCCGCTCTCATCCCGCCTCTCTCACGCATTTGACGCGTCTCTCTCGACTGTGTGTTGCCTTTCTCTTCCTCCTCCCCTTTGTGATATGTAATTGCGGTGCTCTG
>NW_018237000.1:508-760 GCF_001263595.1 Phalaenopsis equestris | reverse complement strand
CATCACGTTTTTACCCTTACGTGACGCGTCGTCCTCAGTGGTCACCCTCAATAGTGAGGGTAGTACCTTATTTTCTTCATTGCTGACTATGCCCATTAGCGAACCGTTGTAGTCCATATCGATCTAGTTGAAATCCATGTCGAAATCTATGACACCTCCTTGTGGCGCCATCTCTTCGTTTAGTGCAAGGTTCCAGCCGTCATGGAAGGCAAAGATCAGCCTCTGTCTTGATATTTTTCTACAGATGACCGA
>NW_018237000.1:0-374 GCF_001263595.1 Phalaenopsis equestris | reverse complement strand
AAATCCTCAACCTCTAGAATTTGATTTGAAAGATAGCAATAGGATGAGCTCCTAGAGCAACGCGGAATCGGATGTGAGTCCTCAACCACTAGAATTTGATTTTAAAGATTGCAATAAGATGAGCTCCTAAAGTAACGCGGAATCGGATGTGAATCCTCAACCTCTGGAATTTGATTTGAAAGATTGCAATAGGACGGGCTCCTAAAGCAACGCGGAATCCAATGTAGAATCCTTAATCTCTAAAATTTGATTTGAAAGATTGCAATAGGATGAGCTTCTAGAGCAACGCGGAATCGGATGTGAATCATCAACCTCTGGAATATCGCGTTTCGAATTTGCGGGAAACTAGTAGAATTTTTGAAGATTGACATTGG
>NW_018236999.1:2336-2863 GCF_001263595.1 Phalaenopsis equestris | reverse complement strand
TTGTAGCCTTGTACTCAATTAAATTATATATATATATATATGCATTTCAAGGTAAAACAAGTATCGAGCACACAAAAAAAATGTGTTCGGCTCGTTAAATTAGTGTGTCAATCGAACACGAGCTTTATAACGAATCGAACACAAGATATTCCCAAAGAAGGAGATATTTTGACAGCCCTAAAAGGTAAAATGGTTCATCTCCATTGATGAAGTGTGAAAAACCTAAAGTCGACAAGCAATTGAGTAATTGGCAATATATTTGGGTTTTAAACTAACCCCAAAAATTTATCGTCTCACCCACCCTGCAAATTAATTCCATACTTCTAGCACCACAGAGCAATGAAAATGAACAAAATATAATAAATTTTATATTTTATTTTTTCTTATTTATCTATTAAACATTTCATTATCCTTCATTCCTTCATACCATTACCATCCCCAAATAAATAATAAATAAAGAAAAAATTCCAAAAAAAAAAAGAAAAAAAAAAAAAAAAAAATTCATCCCCTACAGGAAAGGAAAAAAA
>NW_018236999.1:0-1710 GCF_001263595.1 Phalaenopsis equestris | reverse complement strand
CGGGGGTCTCGCCGGTTCGACGAAGGCGGATGAAGAGATCGATGGCTTGGGAGGAATGGCCGGCCTGCGCATAGCCGCTGATGAGGGCGTTCCAGGAGCCGAGATTTCGGTGGGGATTTTCGTCGAACAGTTGGTTTGCGGGGATGAAGTGGCCGGCTTTGGCGTAGAGGGAGATGAGGCCGCTCTCGGAGAATTGGTGGCGGGAGAGGCCGTGTTTAATGGCGACGGAGTGGAGTTGACGGCCGAAGGAGAAAGAGAAGGAGGTGAAGGAGGCTTTGAGGGCGATAGGGAGGGAGTAGCGGTCAGGGTATGTGCAGGCGCGGGACATGTGGACGAAGAGGTGGAGAGCGGAGGAGGGGATGGAGAGACGAACGTAGCAGCGCATGAGGGAGTTCCAGTGGAAGGGGAGAAGGAGGAGATTGCGGCGGAGGACGAAGGCGTGGATCTGCGACAGCTCTAATTGGTCGAAGCATGACTGGAGGTGGGTGGCGGCGGCCGCGGCCGGTGAGGAGGACGATGGAGAATTTAGCAAGGAAATCATCTATTAGGGGCAAAGTTATTGGGAGCTTCAAGAGATGTGTGCTTATTTTCCTCCAAATAGATGGGAGTATGCTAATTTAAAAGTATTAATGCCGACTAGAATATTCGCGGCAGTAGAGTAATATTGTCTTAACATTTTATGAAGGTTTAACATACACCCGAAAAAGTGAAAATAACTAATAATGACACAATAATTTTTTACGTGAAAATTTTGAAAAGTAAAAAATCACGAGTGTTACCAAGCTGAAGAGTTTCACTATAGAAAGAAGATTACAGTTGCGACCACTTGTCCCATAGGTCGGAAATGGTTATTAGATTTCTGAAGTTATAATGCCGACGTGTTGATTAATTTGCTACTAGAAACAGACAACAAACAATAACGATTGATGTCGTCCGTTCGGTGGTGGTCAATGGTAGTTGGTGGTGGTCGACGACCTTCTGTAGAGCTCGATGGAGATTGTTGGGTATCAACAACGGTCGGCGGTGGTTGACAAAAACCAGTGGTGGTGGATAGCAGTCAACAGTGGTGGTATTGGTTTTCAGCACATCCTCAAAACCTTAAGCTCTTCCTTAAGTCTCAAGCTCACCCCAATCCTTATGAGAGGGTCACATTTTATTTATAGAGTTTCTCATGTAATTAATACAGTAATATGAACTATTTTGATCGGACGGTCCGAATGAGTCTCTCGTGCAATTAATACAATAATATGAACTATTTTGATCGGACGAGCATTTAATGCTTTAAAATTGTCAGAATTAAGCAATATTGGACTCGTTGAATTCAACCTGTCGAGATACTCGATTCAACTATAGGCTTGCTATATTCGACATTCATTTGGCTTTCCAAATGTGTCCAAAAAAGCTCGTAAAAGTGGTTTAATGACTTGATCTGAGCTTGATTTAACTTGAATTTGATAATTTTAGTATCACTATGTCCGTCTCATTAATCCGGTCAAGTTGACTGTAAGTCTGGTGAAATCAGAGCTCTAGATGACTTTTAATCAAAGCCTGAACATTTTTTTTTGCTCAAATGTTGACTTAAGATTTGTGTCATGCCATAAATTTGCTAATGACGTATCAGTTGCAGCCCTATTTTCGAGCGAGAATAATATTTTCTCACGAAATTATTAAAATTCGGAGCAATCTATTCTTATAGTTGTATTATCATAT
>NW_018236998.1:0-1748 GCF_001263595.1 Phalaenopsis equestris | reverse complement strand
TAATCTGGTTATGCGTTTTTTTTTTCATACATTTGGTCAATGTTCGAATCCAACACTCTATTTCTAATTTTTCAGTTTTATTTTAACGAGCCATTTTTTAGCCGAACACGAACACAAATATTTAAATCGAACCGAACACGAACACACTGTTCACGAGCCGGTTTCGAACACGATCTGATTTCGAACACAAGTAATTTCGAATGAGTCGAACACGAGCCAAACTTGAGCTCACTCAAGCTCAGCTCATTTACACCCTATTTATGCTTCATTTTACACAGTTAAAAAAGAGAAAACTGATAAAAAATAAAGGGTAATTATAATTTACATAAAGTAAAATTTAAACTAAAAAATAGAAAGCAATTTTTTCAAAATGTGAAAGACTCAATTGGTATGCATGTAAATACCAATTAATATATCATTTAAATTAATGAGCAAAAAATTAAACTTTCTTATTGTTTAAAACATTGCATGAACTAAATCCCTAACTAGAACAAAACATTATAAAATGTAACTCACCTAGTGATTAGTTGTTTAGAGGCCATAAATTTTTGGAAGATACACATACATATCAGTCAAATCTTATGTATTTACATATCTAACACCTATACTTCAATATATGCCCTTTTCCTTTGCATGAAAAGGTGAAGTTCACCTTTTAAAACTTAAAATAGTGGTGTTTTTTATGTGATATAAAAATCTTTAAGTGGTATAAATATAAAAAGTTAAGTTTGGGAAAAAGTGAAGTTTAGGAATTGGTTGGTATTTACACATATTTTGAAGAAAAAAATAGTTATAAAGAACTAGTGTTATTTTATACATATCACTACAAAAAATGAAAAATTTGTACATTTAGGTTAGTGGTAAAATGAATCTCTTGGTTCTAATAGTTCCATGAATGGTTCTACACAGACAACCTATAAACATAAAACAAGAAATGTTAATATACTAGTATAATAAATTGACAAAAACATTATGCAAAATTACATAAATTTATTATTTTTTAGGGCCACATATTATAAGAGAGGCAGTTTGTTATTGTAATAGTTGAAATGATGCGAAAAAATATTGCATTAGGACTCCGCACGTAGAGTTACGTGCGGAGTCCACTGAAATCGCGTCACATGGAGGTGACAGAAAAAAAATTGGCCTGGTAACATAGGAGAATATTTCATCCGTGTTATTCTGTGTTATTCAAATATTATTGTATGTTATTCATGTGTTATTGTGTTCTGAGAATATTCTTTGTGTTATAATAATACAATAACACATCAATAATACACAATAACACCTGAATAACATGAGAGAAATATTCTCTTGTGTTACCGGATAGATTTTATTTTTTTTTAATGTCACGGCTAGGAGGCTTGATTTCATTGGACTCTACGTGCGGAATCTTGATGCAATATTTTCTCAAATGATGCTGCCAGAAAAAAAAAGTTCTACGTCTCGATAGAAATATATAACTGTGCCCCTCAGAAATTTTTATTTTATTTCCAACTAATATATTATTTATTCAAACACAATTTAAATTTAATCAGCTTATATATTTTCTCTTCTTGTGTGTAGAATCAACATTATTTTATTAAAATTAATTGAATAAGTAATCGGTATTTTTTAAATAAATAGCTGAGATTGCGTAATCTTTATTTTTATTTACTTTTTTTTTTTTTTTGACATTTTGTAAGTACAGCAAGCATTAATTTCTAAAGGAGTCGGCTTTTTCTAGAAAAAAAACAATGATGATTTAA
>NW_018236997.1:0-201 GCF_001263595.1 Phalaenopsis equestris | reverse complement strand
GGTGTCAAAAAGCCTTGAAATCATCTCCCAATCCATAATCTATCAAGCCCTAATTCGAAAATGACGTTTTTAGGAGGAAGGGGATGATGAATAGTGGCGGTTGACCGGTCAAAATGACAGTTAAAGAGGTATTTTCACGATCCCGCCGACAGCGGGGTTGATGGTGCCGTCGGCGAGCTCTATTGTATTTTTAACACAAGT
>NW_018236996.1:0-739 GCF_001263595.1 Phalaenopsis equestris | reverse complement strand
AAGATAATATTGTAAAAATTAATAGAATTGAAGATGAATATTATTATTGATGCTAATATTTTTAATGTTATAAGTGCTTATGCTCCTCAAGTAGGTTTAGATATAATATTCAAAATAAAATTTTTGAAATGACCTAAAAGAATTGATATAAATTATATCTCTTGAAGAAATAGGTTTTTTTGGGAGAAGATTTAAATGAATATATTGGTAAAGTGGTAGAATATATTAGAAATATTGTGGTGGCTACAGTTTTGGAGGCAAATAATAAAGAAAGTAAATACATTTTTTGATTTTACTTTAGTTTTTGATTTTGTTATTGCTATACTTCAAAACACAAATTTATTATTTTCTTATGAGAGAAAGAGATTGCTGAGAATGTAAAGATTGTATGGTCATTCCAAGTGAAAATTTAAGCACTCAACATCTATGATTAGTTTTGAATTTTAAGATGAAGGGTTGGAATATAAAAATATGATGAAATATTATCATACAATTAGACGAGACACTTAAAAAGACAAATAAAATTATTTTTATAAGTAAATTTCAAGATTTTAAGATTTGAGATATTCATGAAGAAATTAATGCAATGTGAGATAAAATAACATATACTATTAAACAAGTGACAAAAGATGTGCTTGGAGAATCAAAATGAAATTTTTTTATAAATAAATATGATTGATATTCAACAATAATGTGTAAGAAAGGATAAAATATAAGAAATTTTATCATAAAAATTTGT
>NW_018236995.1:0-686 GCF_001263595.1 Phalaenopsis equestris | reverse complement strand
TTTGGAGACAATATATCAAATAAAATATTTTAAGCGAATTTTTTTTTTACAAAACGTGAGAGTAGTGCAATGAGTTTCATTGTAAATAGTAGACAGTTTAACTCTCTAGTATGGGGCAATATTTTCAAAATAACTATTTTATATATTTAAATTAATTATTTCATCATTAAAAAAAATTAAGATGTTCATAATCACCCTCCTTGCTAGCGACTGACTCTCCATGTCATTTTTCACATCAAAATCGGGAAAACTTATTGTATATGCATGCGGTGTCCGATCTACACCGTAGTTAACGGTGATCTACGGTGAAGATGCAATCAAATTTTTTTTAAAAAAATAAAAAAATTAAAATATTTAAAGTAGGGCCCACATAAATTTTTTTTTTTTTTTTTTTTTTTTTAAAAAAATTTGATTGCATCTTCACCGTAGATCACCGTGATCTACGGTGTAGATCGAACACCGTATGCATCTCTGCATGCGGTGCCCGTATGCAATAATTTTTCCAAAATCGAATGAAAATCGACTATTGTACGGTGATTTTATCCTTGTGGATGGGTTTCATACAACGAAATATAAATGTTTGTAATTTCTACAAGTCGTCAACATAAAAGTTGTAGAGAATTCTTTTATCTTTCCAACATCAAAATCAAGCAAGAATTGAGGAACTTATAGTTATTTTATTGTAA
>NW_018236994.1:0-840 GCF_001263595.1 Phalaenopsis equestris | reverse complement strand
CTGGAGTTATTTATATGGCCTAAAAATTCTATGACAAGATAAAATCTATGACCAAATAAATTTTTTTTTATCAATATCAAAATTCAATAAAAATTCTTAATATCACATATTACATCCGTCCTTTTCTACATATTTATTAGCAAGATAAAATATAGGTTAATTGAACTATTTTTTGTTCTGATTCATCAACAATTCAAACTCACTGATGTCTCCCTGTTAATTTAAGGAGGAGATGTCAGGATTGCGGCTGATCTTTGCTTTCAGAGATGATTTAAACCTTGCTTTAAAAAAAGAAGATGTACCGCAAGGCGGGATAATCAACTTTGATATGAAATTTGACGATGTTAATATAGAGTATGAAAATCCACTAATGGATGCTGTTGAAGAATAAGAAAAAGAGGGATTGCCCTCACTGCTTAAATTCAGGACCAGAATTCTCTCTTCCTCAAAAGGGAAAGAAATCATTGAAGAACAAGATCCAATGGAAGGGCCAAGCCGCCGTTTGCCATCCATGGTAGCTACTTCGGCCGGAAATTTGATAATTGCCGATGAAGAGAAAATACCTTTCGCCTCGTTGACCGGAAAAAACAAAGAGCTCTGGCCAAAGCCAAGAAAGAAAAAGAAAAGTTGTTTGCAATCCCAGAAGGGTATATGTATAATGTCAACATGAAGGAGTCTTCTGATAGTCTGCCGTTGACAGAAGAGGAAGTACAATCGGTACAGCGTCCCGAACCATCACCAGTATGGGTTCACTCCAATTCTAGTTTGGTTTGTTCCACTTGTCATTCTGGAACACTTGAACAAAGACATTCTACCGGAGCCTTTGTAGAATGCCCAGGT
>NW_018236993.1:174221-191655 GCF_001263595.1 Phalaenopsis equestris | reverse complement strand
TTTCTTTTGCAATTTGGCCAATTCATCAATTAAAACATATTGTGAAAACGTATTGACCCGGGAGGGCTATGCTTTTTCTTAATTAGTAATTACCACGCTAACCTTTAGGATGAAGAAAAAGTAATCGTGGGGTGAGTACAAATAGATAAGGAGATAAGTTTTTATAGGTGTAAATTGTTGATTTTAGGGTAACTGGATAGAACCTTAACACATTTGATCTAGTGTTTGAAGCTTAAAGGTAGGTTAGCTAAATTGAGGGCATACATGGGTACTTTGGGGTGACAGGCTAGAATCTACCCAGCAAAACCAAGGATTTAGGAACATAACACTAGGTTAGCCAATGTTCTTTATGCACACGGAAAAGGATAAAGAATAAGTATGCTCCTATTTATCACAAAACTAAATTTAAATTTATAAACATTTGATCCTACACTAATTATGCTCTCCATTGAAAGGGAAGGACTTCCATATAATTTGTACTCTTCTACGTAAAGCTTGTTCAGAAATACTTAGCATTTTATTTAATTTTAAAATAGAACTAGTAGGTATAGTAACTCCTTTTTACACATATAATTTCAATCTTAATTCCTAGATAAGTTATCTGTAGTTTAAGTAGAGTTTTATTAAGTCTATAAAAAGAGTTTTTCCTTCCCCGTAGGATCAATACTTGAGACTAAAAGAAAATCATATATCACTTGAATGATACGTGCAGTTGCATTTAAATTAATAATTAGAAAATATTTTTTAAAATTAGTTATACCCACATCACTGGAGTAGCCACTATAAACACATAAAATTATATTATCAGTACAAAATTGGTCAAGCCTATTGAGTTCCAGCATCTTGGGTTCCTAGGTTAGGACTGTCATCTAAGCACCTAAGAAATCTGGTGATAAGGCGCCAGTCACTTGTGACCTACATAGATCCAAGTCATCTCCACTTTGCTCCATTTCTCCAATGCATGTTATACATATAAGAAAGACATTAAAATATATTTCCTTAAAGTGAAATTTCCATCCAAAATAATGTGAAAAATATAAAGGAATTCAAGTATTCTTTTCTACACATCATGATGAATCTTGTATGATCATTTTTTTTCTTAAATTGGTCCATAAATAGTCTGGAGAGCTCATTAATGGTATGGATAGTCCCTCCTGGTAGAGAGTAGAACCAAGTGCAAGCCTAAACTTTGAGATTGGCAAAGAAAACTTGGCAAAGAAGCACATTAGAAACATATTGCTTGTGAGTGATGGTTCGATAATGAACGTCCCACTCATATGAGTTAGTTACTCCTTAATGGGAGTAGATGCTTGAGAGATTTTAGCCTATTGAGGTAAGGTGTTGTAGGAACACCTCAGCCATGGGGAAAGACTTTTTAAAATTATGAAGTGGAGAAACGATCCCTATCCCCCAAGAGGAATTGTTCATAAGCCAAACGCTATAGTTCCTCATAGATTGCACTTTTAGGAGTGGTAGTATGACTTTCCTAGATCAGGATCCCAACAAGCATTGGAGGGTTACAAGTTTTTTTAGCAAAAAAACATGGATGAGTGAAACTTGCAATATCAAAGAAACATCCTAGCCTAATGAAAGACAACTTCCATCAAGAGGAGTAGGCCAATTCAAGCAAGCTCAAGAAAGGAATTTCTCATTGGTTGTTGAACTTGTTGTAAGTATGATCCATCTGGCTCTGCGAGCATCGGTTGCTAAGACTCACGTAGGAGCTGATAAATCTCATTTTATGACTCCTTCAAGCACACTTGGTTCTTTAGAGAGGGGTCCGAGGCTAATTCGTCAACAAGATGTCGTCTTCCAGGGTGGGAAGAGGTACTAGCTTGACCCTCTTGGCTCTGTGAATATCCTTTGGAATAATATGTGTCACAATGTGATGATATGTTGTTATGAGTGTTACACATGGTAGCCATTTAAGAAGTTTGAGAAGTTCTTCGGTTGTGGGATTAGTTTCGTCCCCTGATAGTGTCAAGCTGTTGTGTGTAGGAAGTTTAACAATAGTAAAGTAATTAGTTAGCATCTTAGTGTTATACAATAAACCAACAAATAAACAGATACTAAAAATAACAAGTAGAGACACCAAAAATATTTGATAGAAAATCGAAAATGTAACAATCCACGAGGCCTAGTCCAGACAAAACGATTCACTATAAGATTGCGAGTACAAGTATATGATCATATCTCATAAGTGTAAAAGGGTTAAAAAGCTGCTCATAGTACAATGTATGTGCAGAAAGGATTCGTTGTACAATGATCGAGAGCAATTGTTACTGGAGTTATTGTGGAAACTTTGGTACATCATCTTTGAGGTATGTTGTAGCATAATATTCAGGACACTACGTTGTTTCATAAGATGCTTCATTACTATACAATGTAAATCATTACTCCACATGGTGTTTCGTTACTCTGCAAAGTACATCGTTACTCCACGAGGTCCGCCAGTGGTCATGAGTAGGTGGCGGCCGACAGTGACTGACAGACGGTGGTCGATGGTAGTAGACAGCTGCGGGTAAAAAGATTGTTGAGTCTTCAGTCTGGAACGCAATTGAAAATAGGCTCTTTCTTCTCTTGATCTGGCTCCACATTTAGCTCCCGGTCCCCCTTTTATGAATGGAGGGGCTAAATTTATATAATTTGGGAGTAGCATTCTCTGTAAATAAGACAAAAATCTGAACCACTCTATTAGATGGTTTAGCATAGTTTCATTGATCAGACAACATTTTAGGGACAGTTAAGTGCATTAATAATGTCAAAATTGAGTCATCTTGGGCTTATTGGATTCATCCAACTGAGAAGTTCAATTTAACTATAAGCTTGTCAGATTTAGAATCTATTTAACCATCTAAACGACTTGATCCACACTTCATTTGACTCTGATTGAATCAATTTTAGTATTACTGGATTTGTCTCGTCAGCCAGTCAGTTTAACTATTAGTTTATTTAAAGTCATAGTTCTGGATAATTTTTAATCTGAGTTCGCCAGTTTTAAATACCAAATCGTAAAAAAAATTAACCGATTTTAGGTGAAATTAAAAAAATATATATTTAACATAATAAATTTGCTCTTATTGGCATCAAATTATAAATAAAACAGATAAAAAATGATCGCAATCGTCGCATAGAATTATAGATTACAGGCCGGTAGCCGAACGTGAGGGTTGGATGAGTCATACGCACAAAGCGAAATCTACAATACGAAAGATCCAATTACAAACATATCAGCACCTAGTTCTTATCTTACGCGATCCTCCGTAGAGATGGTAGGGCCGTCTGCGAAAGTTTACTTCGACGTTGCCCGCAAATCCCAGCCATTGATTCCTAGACATCAACCTAGTGGTGCAGAAAAAAATGACGTATCAAACAACCCAACATTTAAGTTCAGATTATCTGATAATTATTCCAACTATATTTGAATCAAAATTTTAAAACTAATTATTACCGAGATAACAATAATAAAATATAAAATTTAAGATATAATCAAATTGTGATGAGTATTTGAATTCAAAATTTTTATTATCAGAAAATTTTCGAAATTATTATCAATATAACTATTAAATTTTAAATATCATTTACTATTTATTATGAAAATTTATGAGAGTGAAATTTAGAATTTTTTGGTAATATTAAAGGGCAATAAAAATTTAGAAGTGAGTGTGGCCCTGAGCCACCCTCCACCAATGTCTAGTCAAACTCAAGTTGACTTGCATGGATCAAAATTTAAATTTAAGTGAGGTGAATTCTAATCAAATTAAATCATCAGACGGCTCGGGTTCAAATTCAATGGGGTTCAACCGGAACCAGCTCCAAATTCAACTCCTAAACCTAAATTAACATCCATACGTGGTTGCGCCTCAGCCTCTTCTACAGCAGAACAAAACGGCAAGGCTATCGATGGTTAGAACGGCGGGCCGGGCCGGTCCCCCCTGCTCGTGTGGCCTTCGTATCCTCAAAATCTGATAACCTTACCTCTCCGGCAAGCAAAGCCATACAAATTCATCTCGAAAACACCATTTCTTCTTCATATAATCACATAAGTATTAATGGTGAAGGAGTTGCGTCTCTGAGCACCGCACCTCCCTGCTCTGTAGTTCTTAAGAAAACTAGGAATGAACAAAGACAACATCTCACAACTCGAGGTACTCGACTCGAATCTTTATGCCTTAGAAAGCAGTTTATTTTTTTCTGATTTATCTAACCATAAGCTTCTCGAAAATAATCAGAACTTACCTAACCAAGAAAAGTTTACCGTAAATAAGCTCAATGAAGAAAATGGTTTGGCTGGGCAGGAGAAGGCCCCAGAAGAATTGGAGCTCTTTCATGACAAGAAAGCAGTGAAAGTACTCGTTTTTAAAATTGAGCAGTCTGATGCTCGGGTACACACTCGGAAATTGGAACTCCAAAAACTGAAGAATTCAGCAAATGGAGCTGAGGATCCTCAGTGTACTGAACTCATGCTGAAATTGGATGGCCTAAAGCAAGTGCTCAGCAAACTGACGATTGGTGTTTCATCAGCATTAGATTCCAAGGTTAAAGCTGAGAAGGAGATCGAATTCTACAATAATAAGGCAAGTTCATCACTAAAAAAGGTGGAAGCGCTAAGGAAAGAGATTGAGGAAGTAAATGAGGAGCATGTGCTCGTTGAGCTTGCTAGGATCGAAGCAGAAAAGGAACTGAGGGAGATAGAACTCCAGCGAGCTGCGGAAGCCATGGAATTCTCTAAGAAAATGGAGGCCGCCAAGAAAAGTATCAGCGAGCTCCGCAGAGAAATCAGCAGAGCAAAGGAGCTTGAAGAGAAGTTGGCTGCCACTAACACTGATGTCAGTGTTCTGCAGCATGAGATGGAGCTCCTTCGAGCAATGGAGAAGAACTCGCCTAAAGAACTTTTGGTGGAAAATGCCAAGAAAAGCAGCGATGTGGAGCAACTCAAGATTGTGGAGAATGAACTGGGGAAGGCGAAGAAGCAACTGGTGAACATCAAGGAAGAAGGCTTTCAGTTCATGGCATCAATGGATCTTGTCAGGGCTGAGCTGCTGCAACTTTCTAAAGAAACAAATAGGATGAAGAAATTGGAAGAAAATGGAGAATCAAAAATTGAGCGTCTCAATGCAAAGCTATTGAAAGCAAGAACAAAGCTTGAATCCGACACTTCGGCTGAGGAATGGACCAGAGGAATTGTCTCCAGTCTCAGCAAAGCACTTCAGCAACTACAAGCTGAAGTGGAGGCCGTAAAGGACGAGAAGGAGAACGCCAGCAAGGAAGCGTGTGACATTAAACAAGAGATTGAGAAGACTGAAATGGATATCAAATGCACGCAGAAGAAGCTGCTGGATAACATATCAGAGCTTGAAAAAGTAAAGGCATCGGAAGCTGCTGCTCTTGTGAAGCTGCAAAGCATGGTGGAGAAGATAGTGAAGAGTAGGGTCATGGATTCTTGGAATGCTTCAACCATTTCTGTCCCAAAGTGGGAGTATGAGTACTTGAGTAAGAAGGCTGGGTTAGCTGAGGAAGTGGCAGAGAAGAAGGTAGCAGCTATGAATGCATGGATTGAAACACTGAAAGCACAAGAGAAGGAGATATTGATGAAGAGTGAACTCGTTGAGAAGGAAATAAAAGCAATGAGAGTTACTCAGGAAGAGGAGGGGGACAATCTGGATAATGTAATGGCTGCCCAGATCACAACGGGGGAAGATGATGACGAATTCATGGACATCCTCAAGGCTGGATCTTCTACTCCAAAGAAGCTAGTTAGTGAGAATTCAATAACAGCAAGCAGGAGGTGGTCCAAAAGCAGCAGAGTATCGGGTATGCAAGGGATGAAAAGTGCTGCTCGATCTCCACTTTTTGCGATAAAGAAAAGAAAGGGAGAGAAGCCTACTTTGGGTAAACTGTTTAGAAGCCGTAATGGCAGAAGGAAACAAAATGAGATGGATTTTGATTCTTAAGCAAGTTTTTTTTTCTTGCTTATCAGAAAGATTACAGACAAAACTGAATCACTTTTTTCTTTCACAAGATTGAAAACAACAATTTATGGTTCAAATAATGAAAGAATTGGAAAACTGTAACGCTGCTTTTGCTCACCAAAGTTTTTCTGAACATTGAACTGTTTGCTTCCTAACAGATTTGGATCTAGAAATGGCCGCAGACAAGCGTTAGGATGTTTTAATGTTTTTTTTATTTTTGCATTCTCACAAAACAATTTGAAATATATGCATTATTGGTTTTAGAGGAGCCTCTTATAATTATTCCAAAAAAGGGAATGATCTTAAGCATTTATGAGAAGTGGATTGAAAAATGCATCACATATTTCTTTCAAGGAATATTTACATTGTATTTACATATCTAACTCTTAAAGTTCAATTTTTACATATTTATCACCTTATTGATGCATGAAAAGGTATATTGTACTTTATAAAAGTTAAAATAGTAGTATTTTTTATGTGATATCAAAGATTTTGGTGGTATAAATGTAAAAAGCAGAGTTTATGTTTTAGATATAAGAAAAGGATAAGAATTGGCTGGCAAGTGCGTAAAATGCGCATTTTTATAAATAGTATGTAGAAGTAAAAATGTTTTATTGAGTTTTGAGAGATCAAGGTTTCCGATAAGAGAAACTCAATGCAGCTAATTATAAACCAAAGCACTTAACATTAAGCTGAATTAACTTGACCGGTTCCCATGCATAATAATCTGATGAATATCAAGCACAATAATATGGGGTTGATGCTTTCTCTCAAATGAACTTCAAGAAATCAAGAAATTTGAACTTATAATATCCCAAGAAGGAGATTCTTATGCTCAAACCAATTGAATTAAAACTACAACCAGGAAGGAGTGAGACTTATAGAATCATAACGGATAACTTTCTAGATGTATGGATAAATTAATATAAAGTGTGTTTTATTTTCTTTGGGAAATTTACATAGGTAGCACGCAATTCTTATATTCTTACATATCTACACCTATCCTTTCATATATACATATATATAACATTTTGGTGATTTAAACCCATGCATGCAAAGATGTATTTCACTTTTTAAAATTGTTAATAATACTATTTTTTATATGATTTTAAAGATTTGAGTGCTATGGCTATACATATTGAAGTTTAGGTGTGAAATGTGTGAATACATAAGAATCGTGTCCTCTGTATGTAAAAGCCCTTCTTTTTTTAAACAATTTTACTTAAGAGGACAATATGGTGTTGTTACTTCCAGAATAAGTGGCTTTCCTAGTGTTGAACACATTTTTAAGTCAACCAACTTGCATTGGGCTCAGCCCCCTACTCTTGGACTTGGCGTGGTCATGCCTGGTCTCGACGTAACTGATGCGCGGAAACTTGGGATTAAATTAATAATAAATATGCAATGTAACCCAAACAATAATGTAACTTTAATGAAAATAATTTATCTTTAAAACCTCTTTTAAACTCTCAATTCCCTTCTACATATAAGGCAAGTATATGTATCGTTCAATTAATACAGGGCTCTAATGGAATCCTAGATATCGATCTCACAGGGAAGCTAGAAATATATATAAGTTAGCAATTAATATTTTATTCTTAAATTAAAATAAAAATAAAAACAAAGTAAGTATGAAGTTTGAAGTTAAACTACTCAAGTGAAATGCTACTAAATATGCAGATGTATGATTACAACAGTTAAGTTAAACTAGATGCTAAACTTTCAAAAGTAAAATTGCTGAAATAAAACAAAGGTTTTTGTTAACAAAAAATTCAAGTATGAGAAAACACCCTTCCCCTGTACAATGAAAGTGTGGCTTGTGAAGAAATTGTAATCATTTGAAAAATATATTTAAAAATTATTTTGTGTCAAACTGAAGCAATTCTATTCTCTACCCTCTTCTGAGCGCTATAAAGAACATTGACTAATCTAGATTTTGGTCCCTAATTATGTGGTTAGGCTGGGAGGATGTTGATTATCACTTCAGAGCTCCCACTACTCCCTCATTTGAGGTCTAACAATCTTGCATTAGTTTCCAATCAATTGGACCAAATTGAGGATTTTAATCTGTCACCTTAAAATCTTAAATTCAGCATCCAACAAAGTATATTTCCTTATTTAGCAATACTTCGCACCTAATCCCATGGATGACATACTCTCCCATGAAATCAAATATGATTCTCCCTTTATTGTAGAAATTATATCCCCTTTTTAGAACATTTGTTTCTCAAAATATTTTAACAAATCAATTGGCCATATCGAAAAGTAAATGAAGATCGGAGTTCAAATCATCACAAATTATTGAAAAATTATTGAAACAAATTATTGAAATTTAAAACCGTATAAAATAAAATTAATTCTTCACAAAACCATTTCTTCAAAATAGGGAGAAGGATAAAAAAACCTACTCATAATTCATGAGAATGACACAATAAAGCATGGACTTTATATATAAAAATAAGTTTACAAACAAAAGAAATGAAAAATACAACTTATCTCACAATCCTTCCCTAGCAAATCCCTAGAAGGTCTCTTCAAGTCTTTCGCTCTCTACAAGCACTTTCAATTCTCTCTTAGAAGTATTATGAAGAAGAAATCTCTCACCTTCCCTCTCCTCTTACAACCCTAGAAGAAAATCTCCAAGCCCTTGATTTTCTCTCTCTATCTCTCCCACTTGGTTCTCACACCATCTATCTTTTTTCACCCCCCCTCTTGAAGTTCTTCTCCAACTTGATTTTATTTTGGGCTACCTCCTCTGAAAAGAATTTCAATTTCCCTGCAAAATTTAAAAGTCAAACCTTTGAATACAAAAGATGTGCCCCTTTGATCCAATAGTTAAACCCTTCAAATTAGAACCTTCCAAAATGTCTAGATGCATTGAATCACTCCATGGGGTGTTTAGAATAAGTGTCCCTTTGAAAATTTGTGCAAAATTCTTCTAAAACTACCTTAATTTGAAAAAGTCGCATCGGGTGCATCATGCGCCGATCTGGTAAACTTAAATGTTACTTCAATGCCTAAAAATAATATATCTATAACAAAAACACAAAAATACCTTTCTTTAAAGTACAATATCACCAAAAATAGGCTCACCAAAAATAGGCATAAAAAGCACCAAAAATAGGCATAAAAAGGGTACTTAAAATTGTATATTATTTTTGTGTATCAAAATCCCCCAAATTTAAATGTTACTTGTCCAAAAGTGACACTTTTATTACATAAAAGTATATGACTTTAGGATAGAAATTAACTTATCACTTTTATACTTTAGTTCAATAAATAGAATAGCAGAAATTAAGAAAAACTCTAAGTCTAAGAGTATTTAATAATCAAATTTAAGATTTTTGAATCTCTATTCATTTCAAGTAAAATTGTAATTTGTCATATTAAGGATAATTAGAACATTCATATGAAAAAGAACTTCATGACAACTTTATTAGTAATACAACTAATACTCCAATACAAGTTTAGAAAATGTAATAAAGCTCCTTCCTTAAGTTGATTCAAGTGAAGCCAATTTTTTTTAGGCATCTCCTCAAGCTTTTCTTCGTTTATTTTTCTTTTCTTTTCTTTTTTTTTTTTTTTTTTTTCTTTTAGGATCTTTTTAATCCCTCTTTTTTTTCTTTTTCTTTTTCCTTTTTCAGTTGAGGATTACTATATCTAGATATATCTGGATAAACTATATCTAGATAACATTTAATAGTTTTGAACTTCACTATCCTCTTCTTAAAGTTAAAACTCCACACCTCTCCTTATTTAATAAAGTCACACTGGTTTATGATTTTTCATAAAGCCTCATTCATTTCTTCTTACATGAAACTCTAAAATTCTTAACACTTCAAAAATATAGTTTTTCTTTACTTAAAATAGAAAAACATAGTCTTATCCTATCATACCAAATATCTTTAACTTTAGAATTGACCTTCATTATTAAATTTTTTTGCCTAAATTTACTATAATATTTATAAACATAAGTATAGTCATTTAAAGTTAAATCTTAATATCACAGGTCATGTTAAATTAATTTTGAAAAATATAGTTACTTAATGGCAAATAAAATTTAGTTTTCTCCATTTCAAAAGAAATTTTTCTTTTCCCCCAAACTTCAATTTTTAAATGATTTTAAAAATATTTTAGTACAAAATTTTAGTTTGTGAAAGTAAACAGTAAATGCATAAAAATAAAAACTAACCTGTGGATTTCTGAACATGAAATTGGTTCTGTATACTGCAGGTACTAACTGTAAAACTACAAATAGCCTTTTAAGCATTAAATAAAACATAATATTTCTAAAGAATTTGTTGGGAATTAAAAGAGAAATACTAAAACTGAAAAATAAAAACTGAAAATACTAAACATTCGACATGCTCAAACTGAAAATACTAAAACTAAAACTAAAAAGGTAGAAAGTTTCCTATTACTATTACAAATTATAGGCCCACAACATAACATAAAAATCTTAAATCCAACAAGTTTCAAATAAAAGTACAACATAATACAAACAAATATACAAACAACACATAATATCAAATCAAACTTAAACTAAATTATTAGTTCTCATCTCCTTCCTCACCATCATCATCTTCTTCTTCTTCTTCTTCTCTTGCCTCTTCATCTTCATCACGAATGGGAGCATAAGGAACAAAGCTAGGGAAAGCAGGAAAGTTCACATTAGGTTCACCCATGAAGTGTCTAACCATAGCATTTTGAAAATCTATATCATGTTGAACTCTCCTCTACTGATATTCATCATTATAGGCATTCCTTACTTCTATCTCTCCCAACTGAGTCTGTATATTAATGATATCATATTGTTGAATCATGAGTTGGTCCATAATTCCTTCCAACGATGCAAAACTATAAGTTGATGCCCCTATAGCAGATGTAAAGGGTCTATCCCTTCTTCCACTTCTATACTCAAAAAAAGATTCTACTCTTTGAATCATGTGCTTCCCAATCAGATTCTGAGGCTATAATCTCTCTTCATTTCTATGAGATTCGACTCCTTATTGTTCACATAGAGTGAAAATTAGGGCAAGATATCCCAAGCCTCCAGTCGTAGCACTACCAGCAAAACTCCGAGCATGATGAACTATAAGTGCACCAACGTCTATTGCATTCATGTTCTGAATGCAATAGTTCAACACAACTTGATCCTTTGTAACATCAACAAGATGCTTTGTAGGTAAAAGTCTGGAGAGATAAAGTGATGTCATACTTTGGACTGAATCATCAACATGGAAGCGAGGAAGTTAACTATTTTGTTATTCTTTATCTTCCACTCCTCTCTTCCATCAATCAGAAAGGCAATGAATTCTTCCAGTGATGAATCGGTGATAATAAAAGCGGCATATTCATCATGGAAGACATTCCTCAGTCCATATAATGCATTAATTCTTTCAAAGGTAAACTCAACTTGCATACCTCTCACCAAAATATGATCTTCCGTAGTGAACCTAAGGTTGGCATAGAACTCTCAAACCATTGGGACAATCGCTACAGTACTGAAGCAGCAGAATCGTTCCCAATTTGTAGCGAGAATCAACCATTCAACCTTGCCTCCAGGGTTTGCAAATGCCCTTTCCTAGATTAATCTCCGAGTCCCAATTTGTGTATTATAATAGTGCTGGGCCTTGAAATTAACGAGCTTTCGAGCATCAAATTTGCCCGAAATTTTTCCTCTTATTGTGTAAGGAGCCATCGAAGATTCTACGAAAATCCAAATAAATTACTAAATAGCAATTCTAACTCCCTAAGCAAGATTATTTGGTAAGAAACTTTTCACCATGAGTTTTCTTCAAGTATTTTCATCAAAAATCTCATTTTTCAGATCTCCCAAAATCCATGGTGACAATAAAAAATTTGTAAGTTAAGGTGAAGCTTTTACCAAGAGAAGATGAAATCTATAATTTTTTGCCACCAAATCCTTCTCCTTAGCCCGCAATGTTATGCCCTAGACTAAAGGTTGAAGGTGGAAGACGACCAAGCAACAAAAATGGAGGTTTTCGTGCGATTTCATGGGTTTTTAGCCAATCTGGCATGTTCTGACCTTTTGTGCATCATGTGCCAAATCTGGCACATCATGAGCCAAGGCTCTGTAAGTTGGCGCATCATGTGCCAGAGCGTATTTTTGTTAGATCTCGATTTCTGTGAAAATTTGCTCCGTACTGCTTTACATCAACCTCTATTTGACTCAAATAAATCTTTCTAAGTATAATTAAACATCAGACTAACACCAAATTGTCATAAACAACACAAAACTCATATTTATATACAAAATTTGTGTTATTACAAACTAATATTTTTCAAGTCAACACATAACAAATTCAGTGCTCTAAAGCAAACTAACATCCTAGCACTGGAATCTAAACATCAAACTTCAAATCAATAAACATAGATAGTACAACAATAGAGAGTAAAGGTAATCTAACATAACATACTAAAACAAGCAATAATAGACAGAACGTTTCGTGCTTAACTCAACTTTAAACATCTTTTTCCCTCACATCCTCCTAGATATTTCCCATAGACTGGTAGTGCACATACAGATTGTAGAAGGGCCTACATGGAAATTTATCAGTTGATTTTTCCTCCTCAATCCACGCATGCTTCTTGAACATTCGTACCAAACCATCTTCAATACGCCGTGTATGTTCAAAATGTTCCTTGAGTCTTCAATCCAGGTGATCCAGCATTTCAGAAATATCCTCAATTGCATGCATAAGATTATGTATCTCTTTCTCTATCTTATGAGTCCGGTTGATTCTCTTTGAAAGTGCACTCAACTTGTAGTAAGGCTGAATAGGTGATGAATTATGGGAACCTTGATCCATTAGTACATTCATATCATTTTCATCTCTCATTCCAATGCAACTGTAGTAGACTTCAGGATCCATCGGCTTCCAAGGCAGTAGTACTTTCTCCCAACTTTCATAAGGTACTTATGATAACTGTAGAGTTGGAAAATAGTAGATGGATGTTCCAATCCAGTTGTAGATCCATTCACGATCAAACCCAAAACTGATTTTACAATTATGGCCCCAATATTAATAGGTTTTCTAGTTTGAATATAGTAGTTTAGGATAGCACTCTCTTTAGTGACCTTACTAATTTTCATAGTAGGCAGTAATTTCGAGGAAATGAAGAAACGTCATGCCTTTGAAGTAGAATTTGAAAATGATGTAGAAAAACTCACATTCTCATCATCTCGGGCTTCCTAATTAGCATCTTCATCTGTAAGGTAATGGTAGAGTTCATCCATGTTGTCTCTTGTAGGGGTAAAATTTGCATAGTGGAAAACAGGCACGTTCTCGATCATAAACATTTCGTTGATTCTCAAAGGAGTGAACTGCATAAACCTACCTCACATGTAGATCATTCCTTGGTTGATCCCATGAAGATTTGCATAAATTTATTTCACCATAGGGACGACTACGGTAGAAGTAGTGTAGCAAAGTACTTCCTAATGCCTCTGTGCAATAACTTCTTCGACTCGAGTATTCGGCGTGTTGAATCCTCGATTCACAAATCCCCTCTCTTTGATAAGCCTCTTCTTCATTATAACTCAATCATGTAACTTCTGTGTGTCAAAACTAATGAATTTTCTTTGATTAAAAATTCTAAATCTAGCTGAGTTTCTAGAGTGGGAAGCCATAGGAATTAAAAGTGTTGACTCTTCCCTCATTTCCCCTCCTAACATATGTCTTGGAGTCAATTTTTAGGAGTTATTTGAAGGTGTCCCCACCAAAAACTACCATTTGAAATGTTCTAAGTCATTTTCATCTCCGTGGTGCATCGTGCACCGATCTGGCGCATCATGCGCCAGCTTTCTGGAATTCAATGCATCATGCGCCAATCTGGCGCATCATGCCCTAGTTCCAAAATTTTGGCTGTTTTGATTTTGATCAAATAAATTCTCAATCTTTTCACAACATGAGTCAAACAAAGATGTTTCTAAACATTTTTCTCAAATACACAGATTACATAAAGATATAAACATAAACATACATATAACATTTTAAACAAAAACTAAAAAATCAAAGTAAATAACATTACATATGGGTTACCTCCCACAAAGCGCTTGGTTTGATGTCGTCAGTCTGATATTCCCAGTCTCATTCTGGGTGATCCAACATGATAGTCACTTTAGCATTTGGTCTTCAACCATCAAAATAAGGTTTTAATTTGTGCCCACTCACTTTAAATATTCTTCCAATTTTGGGATCTCCAATATTGACTGCTCCATAGGTATAGACTTTTATAAATCTAAATAGCCCTTTCTACGTAGACTTCAATTTTTCAAGAAATAATTTCAATCTTGTATTGTATAATAAAACTTCTTGTCCATGTTCAAATTCTTTTTTCACCATCTTCTGATCATGCCATTCTTTCATTTTTTCCTTATAAATCATCGCATTATCATAAGATTCATTCCTAGAATCATTCCTAATTTCATCATTCAATTGCAATAATCTTTTCTCACCAGTTTCTTTCAAATTGAAATTAAATTCTTTTATCGCCTAATAAGCTTTATGTTCTAATTCAACTAGCAAGTGACAAGTCATCCCAAAAATTAATCTATATGGGGACATTCTTATAGGTGCCTTATAAAATGTCATGTATGCCCATAATGTAATATCTAATCTAATAGACCAATCCATTTTCTTAGGATTAATACTCTTCTCCAAAATTCTCTTAATTTCATGATTGGATACTTCCGCTAAATCACTAGTCTGGGGATGATAAGCAGTTGCAATTTTATGTATTATATTCTATTTTTCCACCAATCTTGCAATTGTTGCATTTTTAAAATGAGATTATCCATCAGTAATGATTATTCTCAGCATTCCATATGTTGTAAAAATATTTTTAATTAAAAATTTTGAAACACTCCGAGCATCACTTCTAGGTAAAGTAAATGAAGGCATGAATGGTCCCATAAAATCTAACCCCATGCATAAAAAATTTCAATTTCCAAATAAAAATTTAGAGACATTTCATTTCTTCTAGAAATATTACCTACTCTTTGACACCGATCACATGTTTATATATATATATATTAATATCTCTGAGTAGGCCAATAAAATCTAGATTGTAAAATCTTTCAAGCAGTTCTATCATTCCCAAAAGGTCCTCCAAATTCAGAATTATGATATTTTTGCATAATCACATGAATTTCTTCATAAGGCACATATCATCTTATAACTAAATCTTTATATTGTTTATACAAATGAGAACCATCCCAAAAATAATTTTTTGCATCATAAATGAATTTCTTTTCCTTATTTTGTCAGTCTATATGGTAAAATATCACTAACAGTATAATTCACAATATCAACATACCAAGGTATTTCCCATCCTTTTATTACATAAAGTTGTTCATAAGGAAAAGTATCTTTAATCTCTCTCTCCATATCAAGTATTTCTTTCTATTCTAACCTCGATAGATGATCAACTACTTGTTTATCTGTCCCTTTCTTATCGACTACTAAAAATTCAAACTCTTGCATCAGAAGTATCCATCTAATTAATCTTGGTTTTGTATCCTTCTTTTGCATCAAATACTTAATAGCAGAATGGTTGATATACCAAAATTATATGCATTTTTAGACCCATATTTTATACTCATTTTTTGTGATATTGCACTTTAATGGAAGATATTTTTATGTTTTTTTGCAGGTTGTTGAATTTTAGGACTTAAAGAAAAAAAAGGAAGCAAAAAGGAAGCGAAAATGATGAAATTTGGAGCAAAAATGAAGAAGTTGAAATTTGTTCAGCACCAACGACATCGTTTGATAGAGAGCATTGAATTTAATTACGGGACACTGGCGCTGACGGTGCCAGACCACTGGCGCCGACGGTGCCAGAATGGGAGTCGACGGTGTAAATGTCGGTTCAGCCCCAATTTCTAAAAGATTCGACAAATCTTGATTCATTTTGAAGAGTTTTTTGAGGCACCTATTGGAGAACCAACTCTAGGCTTTATTTGGGGCCAAAATTGATCAGAGAAGAGACTCTTCCTGCCATTTCATCCCCTCCATTCAACCTTCTACACATCACACATTCTTCCATTTTTCATTCCACAACCATTTAGAGTCCATTATTCTTATAATTTAGTTTTGTGGTGAGATTAAGTGTGAACTCTTCTCTAAGAGTTTTAGATAAGGAGAAAAGTGAGAGATTTCTTCTTCCTTCATTTTCTAGAAGAGGCTACAATGGATTTGCTTTGAAAAAGTGTTTCAGATAAGTGTTGTTTATTTATTAGTGTTGTATGAACTTTCTTTTATATATGAAATTTGTGTTTTATTGTATATTTCTCATTAAGTCTGAGTAGTTTACTTTATCTTTCTCCATACTCTGAGATATGGTGAAATGAAGAGATAATATGAATGTGCCGATATTAAAATATAAAATAAATTGAGATGATTTTTCAACTCTGAACTTAATTTACTTTTTGATCTGACCAATTGAATTGTTAAAATATGTTGTGAAATATATGATCCGGTAAATGGAGTATGAGTTCTACAACAAATTGAGGATCACATTTGATAAAGCGAGAGTTAGCCTTCAGGTGAAGGGAAGTGGGAGCTCTGGAGTGGGAGCTGGTATCCTCCTAGCCTAGCCACGGATTTAGGGACTTAATCTAGAATTAGCCAATGATTTTCTATAACACTGTATCAGGGTTGAGAATTAAAACTGCTCCTATTTGACACATTACATAATTCAATCATTTATCTCATCTCATTTTACCAAAACCTAAGTGTAGTGGGAAATATGCTTTTTTCACATAAGAAATCTTCATCACACAAACATAGTTTAATAGTTTAGTAGTTACTATTTAAACTTTGTATTTTAGTTTTGTTATTAGTTAAATAATTTAGTTCTGATAATATCTCAACATTTGAAATTAGTGACAGTAATTTTGTATTGACTTTCTGTGAATTTCCTAGTAAATTTATCATTTCAAATTTAAACCTTCTTTGTGGGATCGATATTTGGGGCTTAAATAGAAAGTTTTTTATTACTTGATAACGATACATATACTTACGTAGAATCCCAACATTAATTGCTTAAATTTTGTTATTCATAAAATATTGCATCAAGCTTTTGGCACTGTTGCTTAGTGGAGTCAACTATACAATTTTTACACAACTATATTCTCGAGGATCAAGTTTTTGGCGCTGTTGTCGGGGAAGGTAAAAGTAAATTAAGTAGATTTGGTAAATTAGGAAATTTAGAGAAAAATATAAAAAATAATTAAAAAAATAAAAATTCAAAAATCCAAAAAGTAAATATATTTTATTCAAGAGTTATTTTTAAGAAAGTTTTCTTTGCTTATTATATTTGTTTATGCGAAAGATTGGGTCTAAGGGTTTAGTACCTTTCAAATCAGAATTAGAGCGTACTATTATAAAAAATCAAAAACAACAAAAAGAAATTAAAAAGAAATTAAAAATTTAAAC